>NW_004444254.1:788585-828576 GCF_000243295.1 Trichechus manatus latirostris
AAACCCTATGGGGCAGTTCTACTTCGTCTTATAGGGTCGCTATGAGTCAGAATTGACTTGACAGCAACGGGGTTTGAGGTTTTTTTTTTTTTTTTGATTCATAGAATGAATTAGGGATTGTTCCTTTCTTCTCTGTCTTTGGAAGATTTTAAACAATATTAGTGTCAATTCTCTAAATGTTTGGTAGAATTCCCCAGTGAAGCTATATGGTCTAGGACTTTTTTTTTTTTTTAATTGGGAGGTTTTTGATCACCAGTTCAATCTCTTCACTTGTTATGGGTCTGTTAATACTTAATTTCCTCTTGAGTCAATTTTGGTAGGTTGTAGGCTTCTAAGAATTTGTCCATTTCATCTAGGTTATCCAGTTTGTTGCCATACAGTTGCTCATAACATTCTGTCATAATTCTATTTATTTCTATCAGATCAGTTGTAATTTCCTTCTTTCATTTTTTATTTTGGTTAATAGCATCTTTTCTCTTCTTTTGTCTATCAGTCTAGCTAAAGGTTTGTCAATTTTATTGACCTTTTTCAAGAATCAACTTCCAGTTTTATTGATTCTATTGTTTTCCTCTTTTCAATTTTATTTATTTATGCTCTAATCTTTGTTATTTCCTTTCTTCTGTAAGTTTAGGCTTAGTTTGCTCTTCTCTTTCTATTTCCTGGAATTGTTGAGTTAAACTGTTAATTTGATATCTTTCTTCTTTTTTATGTAGGCATTTATGGCTGTGAGTTTCCCTATGAGTACTGCCTTTGCTGTATCCCATAAGTTTTGGTATGTTGTGCTTTTATTTTCATTTGACTCTATGAAATTTGTGATTTCTCTTTTGATTTCTTCCTTGACCCATTGGTATTTTCATAGTGTGTTGTTTAATTCCCATGTTTGTATATTTTCCAGGTTTTTGAAATGTTCTTTTTGACAATGAATGAGATGCCATTCCTCTTCAATTTATCGTTCCCAGCATGGTAGACCATATGATTGTCTGATTCAAAATGGCCAATACCAGTCCATTTCAGCTCACTAATACCTACAATATTATCATTATTTGACAGTAATCTGCATATATTTATTATTTAAAGCCACTACTGGACCTAATAATATAATTTAGGGAAAGATAGGCAAAGGCCTAGGGCTCAGGATCAAGCCATGAAGCAGCCTAACCCTTAGAGTTGGATGAGAAATTTAGAGAAGAAATCAGCAAAGGAGCTTGATAATCAGTCACCAGAGAGGTGGGAAAGTGGTGTGATAGAAACCAAGCAAGCACTAGCGTGTGCCAGACATTTGACACACATTATGGTAATACTCATACCTTGCTGGGTGTTGTTGTTGTTAGTTGCTGTGGAGTTGTCTTCAACTCATGGTGACCTCATGTATAGCAGAAGGAAAGATTTCCCAGTCTTTTTTTTATTATTATTTTTATTGTTGTAATTTAATGAGGTTTACTTTTCAAGTCAGTCTCCCATACAGAATTTTTTTTTTTAACATACATTGTTATAAGACCCGAACTGCTCACCCCATTCTGTGACAGCACACTCCTCCCCTCCGCCCGATTCCCCGTGAACATTCAACCAGCTTCTAACTCTCTCTGCCTTCCCCTCTCACCTCTGGATGGAAGCCGCCCCTTTGGTCTCATATATCTACTTGTCTAAGAGGCACATTCTTCACAAGTATCACTTTATGTCCCACGGTCCAGTGCAATCCCTGTTTGAAAAGTTGGCCTCGGAAATTGTTTTAGTTCTGGGGTGAAAATTTCCCAGTCTCGAGCCATCTTCATCATTATTGTTGTTTTGAGTCAATTGTTGCAACCATTGTGTAAATTCATCTCATTGAGTGTTTCCCTAGTTTTTGCTGACCCTCTTTTCTAGCAGTTGGTCTTTCCTGATGACAGACAGTCCAAAGGAAGTCAGTCAAAGTCTCGTCATCCTCATTTGTAAGGAACATCCAGGTTCTATTTCTTCTTAGAATTTCTTCCTAGAAATACAACCAGAATATTCCTCACTGGGAACGCACTAGTATTCCTGTCTAATAGGGGAATAAATCCAAAACTGAAAAGGCTAATTATCTCATTCAAGTTCACACAAGTAATCTATTTTAGTGTCAGTAATCAACCAGTCTGCAAATTTTAAAACTCCAAAACTCATGAGCCTTCCATCATACTTTATTATATTTCACTGAGGATAAAAAGAAAGAAAAGAAGGAAAGAAGGAAGCAAGCAAGCAAGCAAACAAGTAAAAAAGGAATGAAGGAATAAAGACTGACTGAATTAATGAATCCCAGTGGTCTGAAAGAAGGGCCCAGAATGGATTCTGGTGATACTGGGAATTTATCAAGCTCTGTAAGCTAGAAGAAAATGCAAAGAAGGTTTTACTCCTCCATGAAGAATTTCAAACACCATTCTAAGGGTACTTTTCTTTTTTTTAAGAATGGTTCCCCACCACCACCATCTTTAATAAGCATGCCTATATAAAGCTAGTATTAATTAACTTAATTAATTTATGTAAAGGGTTTTGAAAGTCACAGAGAACTAGGGCTACATAGATCTATATGTAAATAGAGTTGTTTCCTATCTAACTGCTGCTAACTTTCCCACACCACTGCTCTCTCAATTTGATTGTGGTAGAAAAGCCTATCAAGTGAGTGGGGCATGATTTCTCCCTTACAGGCTTGCAGTTTGGCTTATTGATAATTATTTCTCTATTCTCAAATGCTTACAGATTTTTTCTCATTATATTTGTTCTATCACTAAATATCGATGTTAGGTTTCCCAGTGAGTAATTTCCATGAAACTTTTTTTCCATTGGAGAGCAAAGGGAAACTATTGATGGAGGGAAAGAGGTGCTGGGGATAAATTGTTAGTTTCATTAGGCAGTGAGCCTAGAAGCCAAGTCTTTGAAGAGTACCAGATACAGGGATTCCAGTCCTATTTTTTCAGAAATATTAGACTTAAGCAGGGAGGGAGTAATGGTTATTTTTGTGGGATCATCATTGTTCCATTGTTTTTATTTTTCCAAAGGTCTTACTTCATTTGTTCTTCTGTTCAAAAAACAGATTTACAAAATATAATTTGAAAAAAAAAATTCATTTCCTGTCCTCCTGCAGTTGACAGATCCATGTCCCTTCTCTGACCATTAACTTAGCATCATCAGATTTTTCAAGCAATGTTTTTTCCCTTTACAACTTTAACTAGCTAAGCCCTTTCTCAACAGATTCCTCCTTCCGTCTTTGGTTTTGGGTACAATTTGTTCTTCCTCTGACTGCCCTTCGTTAAGCTATGCTATTTGCCTCTACATTACCACAAGATGGCTTTCTGGCTGAACTGTGATCAGCCTTGCTTTAATTATAGGGTCCCTGGCTGCTTTGTTCACACACAATTTATTATTTCTTCTTATGTTCCTATAAGTGGGGGTTTTAATTCTACCAAATCTGCTGTCTTAAAGGTGAGTGTGATGCTGTAATCCCATTTCTCTGGGGGGTATCTATTGGGAAGAGGAAAAACATTCCTGAACCACAGGTTTATCAGAGGGAGTTCTGATTTGCTACCCAAGGAGCCAAGGCTTTGTTTTCCAGTTTTGCTTATGGCACTTCTCTCTGGGGCAACCAGTCAATCAGTAAGACAGGCAGTTTCTGGGATAAATCGACAAAGCCACTTGAGAAGCTTGGAATGAGGGGTCTGTATGCGGATTGTTATTAAAGAACTTAATGTGCTTATTATGTTTACATTGATCCACAAAATCATAGTTTCTAGTCTTGTTGGAGCCATTCCTTATTGGGTCATACGGTGCGCTTTTGCTTAATGTACAAATCCATTTGGCAGTGCATTTTCCCCTGGATTTATTAAGTTAAATAGAAGAACTTCTCACATTCCAAGTTGCCTGTATTAGTCCATTGCTTTTGTCCCTGAAATATATTAAAACTTTGTTTACATAAATGGAGATTATAAAATAGAAATGAATATTTCTCATTATAAAATGCTCTCCCACAACACTCCCTCACATTGTTCCCAGTCTTCTCATGTTTCATCTCAAATTGTCCTTGCCCTGTCTTCTCCTTGTGGTTTCTTCTATCTCTCCCTCTGAACCATTTTGTCAACTTGGTCATCTTTCCATTTTGCCTTAATACTAACAATATTTAAGCACTTACCACATGCCAGGCAATTGCCTAAAGCACTTCATGTGGATTTTTTCATACAATAGTCTTTGAGTTAGGTTATAGTATTATTTCCACGCTACAGGTAAAAACAAAACAAAATTAAAAAAAAACCTGAAGCACAGAATGATAAAATAACTGTCCCAAATCACCTGGCTTGTAAATGGCAGAACTAGGATTCACATCCAGACCCTTTAATCCCAGTTCAATTTGATTCCATTCTATTCATGAGGTCATTATGGCTTATCTAAAATGTAATAATTTGTAGACTAAAATAAATTTGGTTTATTCATCTATTCCAAATCTTAACAAAAAAGGCTCTGGATTTTTGAGACCCATGTTCCGAGCCTCTGAATCAAATTCTCTGATTGCTTAAGGTCTGAGAGTCCTTCCTACTCATTTCTGGAAGCTATATATATATATATTCTAATTTTATTTATTTTGTTGTTGTTGCAAATGTAAACAGTTAAACATACACTAATTCAATAGTTTTTCATGTACAAGTTAGTGACATTGATTACATTCTTCAAGTTATGTAACCATTCTCATCCTCCTTTTCTGAGTTGTTCCTCCGCTACTAACATAAACTCACTGCCCCCTAAGATTCCTATCCAATCTTTCTAGTTGCAGTTGTCAGTTTGATGCCATATAGATAGCTCTTAAAAGAGCATAATGCGCAAGGCAGACCATTTTTACCAGTTAAGCTAAACTATTATTTGGTTTTAAGATGACTTTAGAGAGTATTTTTGCTTTAAGTTTTAAAGATTGTCTCAGGGCAATAGTTTCAGGAGTTCTTTCAGCCTCAATGGCTTCAGAAAGTCTAGAGTCCACAAGAATTTGAAATTCTGTTCTGCATTTTCCCTATATCCCCATTCTTCTATAGAATCGTCGATCAAAATGTTCAGTAATAGTAGCTGGGGACCATCAAGTTCTTTTGGTCTTATGGCAAAGGGGGCAGTTGTTCATGGAGGCAATTAGCCACACATTCCATATCCACCTCCTATTCCTGACTCTCCTTTTTCCTCTGTTGCTCCGGGCGAATACAGAACACTTGTTATGCCTCAGATGGCTGCTTGCAAGCTTCTAAGACCCCAGGAACTACGTAACAAATTACGAGGTAGAACAGAAGTACTAAAGACTTTATTAGGTCAATTAACTTGAATGTCCCATGAAACCATGACCCTAAACTTCCAAACCAAGGAACCAAAGCCCATGAAGTGTTTGGTTGTACATAAGCAGCCTCAGCAACTACTCTTTTTTTTTTTGTCGTTGTTGTAAATATGTCTATCACACAACTTTTGCCAATCGAACTTTTCATAGGTGTACAACTTATTGACAGTACTTACAATGATCAGCTGTGCAACCCTACCTAAATGAATGCCATTTTTTCATCACCATACACCAAAACTCAGTACTCCATAAGCAATAATGCTCCCCCCTTCCATCACTTATCTGTCAGTTTGTCATACTGTTGTGACTTGCATGTTGCTGTAATGCTAGAAGTTATACCACCGGTATTTCAAAAATCAGCAGGGTCATCCATTGTGGATAGGTTTTAGCGGAACTTCCAGACTATGACAGACTGGGAAGAAGGACCTGGCAGTCTACTTCTGAAAAAATTGGCTAGAGAAAACCTTATAGATAGTAGGAGAACATTATCTGATACAGTGCTGGAAGATGAGCCCCTCAGGTTGGAAGGCACTCAAAATACTACTAGGGAAGAGCTGCTTCCTCAAACAAGAATCGATCTTAATGATGTGGATGGACTAAAGTTTTTGGGACCTTCATTTGCTGATGTTGCACAACTCAAAATGAGAAGAAACAGTTGCAAACATCAATAATCAGAACATGGAATGTATGAAGTACAGATCAAGGAAAATTGGAAGTTGTCAAAAATGAAATGAAACTCTTGAAGATTAATATCCTAGACATTAGTGAGCTGAAATGAACTGGTATTAGCAATTTTGTATCAGACAATCATATGGTCCACTATGCTGGGAACGACAAATTGAAGAGAAACAGTGTCACATTCATCGTCAAAAAAAAAAATTTCAAGATCTATATTTGTCATGGTTAAGACTGTGTGTTAATTTGGCTGGGCTATGATTCTCAGTGTTTTGGCAGTTGTGTGACGTTGTGGTGGCTTCCCTGTTGAGATTTGGTATGTGACTACCCCCATGATGTGATCTGCTATGAGTAGTCAATCAGTTGAAGGGGAGTTTCCTTGGGCACGTGGCCTGCACTGAGTGTGGGCAGACGTTCTGGCAGGGCTTGGGGGCTTTTGCTGGTTCTGGATCCTGCAGCTGGCTCCTGTTCATCTGACCTCCCATTCTTGGGACTTGAGCTAGTGGCTTACCTGCAGTCTTAACTGCCAGTCTTGGGATTTGTTGCACTTCAAAGCTTGTGTGCAAGAGCCCTGCTCTCTGGCCTACCAGTCTGGGGTTTGCTAGCCCCTGTGGCTACGTGAATCAGGAGAAGCCTCTATCCTGACCCATGAACTTGGGACGTTACAGCCTCTATAACAATGTGAGCCATTTCCTTGATATAAATCTCTCTATATATGTATATATTTATATGCTTTACTGGTTTTGTTTCCCTAGAGAACCCAGCCTAAGGCAATCCTGAAGTACAACACTGTCAGTGATACGATAACAACCATAGGCCTACAAGGAAGACCAGCTGATATGACTATTATGCAAATTTACGTACCAACTACTAATGCCAAAAATGAAGAAATTTAAGATTTTTACCAACTTCTAAAGTCCAAAATTGATCAAACATGTAATCAAGATGCATTGATAATTACTAACTGATTGGGATGTAAAAGATGGAAACAAAGAAAAAGGATCAGTAGTTGGAAAATACAACCTTGGAGATAGAAATGACGTGGGAGATTGCATGATAGAACTTTGCAAGACTAATGACTTATTCATTAGAAATACCTTTTCTCAACAACATAAACTGCAACTACACACACGGACCTTGCTGGATGGAATACACAGGAATCAAAACTACGTCTGTGGAATGACACATTGGAGAAACTCACTATTATCAGTCAGAACAAGGCCAGGGGCCAACTGTGAAACAGACCATCCATTGCTCATATGCAAGGTCAAGTTAAAGCCGAATGAAATTAAAACAAGTCCATGAGAGTCAAAGTATGACCTTGAGTGTATCCCACCTGAATTTAGAGACCATCTTAAGAATAGATTTGACACATTGAAAACTAATGACTGAAGACCAGATGAACTGTGGGATGACATTAAAGACATCACACGTGAAGAAAGCAAAAGGTCATTAAAAAGACATGAGAGGGAAAAAAAAAAAAAAAAGACCAAAATGGATATCAGAAGAGACTCTGAAACTTGCTCTTGAACGCAGAATAGCTAAACTGAAAGTAAGAAATGATGAAGTAAAAGAGCTAAACAGAGGATTTCAAAGGATTGCTTGAGAAGACAAAGTAAGGTATTACAATGAAACATGCAAAGACCTGGAGTTAAAAAACCAAAAGGGAAGAACACACTCAGCATTTCTCAAACTGAAAGAACTGAGGAAAAAATTTAAGCCTTAAGTTGCTATACTGAAGTATTCTATGGGCAAAAAATTGATTGACACAGAAAGCATCAAAAGAAAACGGAAGGACAGCCATCTAAGATACAACTGTTGGTTTCAACTCATATGGAGCAAAAGCGAATGAAGGAAATCAAGGGCTCAAAGAAGAAACTAGTCCACAGGACTAATAGCCTACATGAACCACAACCTCTTCAAAACTGAGGCAGGGAGAACCAGATGATTCACGGCTACCACTACCAACCGTTTTGACCAGGGATACAATTGAAGGTCCAGGATAGAATGGGTGAAAAACGTAGAACAAAACTCAAATTCTTAAAAAAAAGTTCAGGAATACTGAACCAATAGAGGCTAGTGGACCCCCGAGGTCATTGCCCTAAGTTACTCTTTGAACTTAGAATTGAAGGTATTTCTGCAGGCCACCTTTCAGGCAAAAAATAGATTGGCTTATAAAATAAACAATATCACCTGTGAATAATGTGCTCCCATTATCAATTAACTATATGAAATCAAGAAGACAACATTTACCCAAAAGCAAAGATGAGAAGGCAAAAGGGGAAGGGAAGCTAGATCAATGGAAACAGAAAAAACAGAATGGAAATAATGAGAATGCTGACATGTTGCAAAAATTGTAACCAATTGCACAGAACAATTTTTATAAAAATTGTTAAAGGGGAACGTAATTTTCTCCATAAACTTTAACCTAAAACACAATAAAATACTATTAAAAAAAAGAAGATGGAAGGAATACACAGACATACTTTCCTAAAAAGAATTGGTCAATGTTTAACCATTTCAGGAGGTAGCATTTGATCAAGAACCACTGGTACTGAAGGAAGAAGTCCAAGTTGCTCTTAAGGCACTGGCAAAAATAAGGCTCCAGGAACTGACACAACACCAATTTAGACCTTTCAACAAACGGATGCAAAGCTGGAAGTGCCCATTCATCTCTGCCAAAAAATTTGGAAGACAGCTACCTGGCCAACTGACTGGAAGAGATCCATATATGTGCCCATTCCAAAGAAAGGTGATCCAACAGAATGCAGAAATTATTGAACAATTTTCTTAATGTCACATGCAAGTAAAATTGTGCTAAAGATAATTAACTCAAAAACGGTTGCAGCAGTACATCAACAGGGAACTGCCAGAAATTCAAGTTGGATTCAGAAGGCATGTAGAACAAGGGATATCACTGCTGACGTCAGATGGATATTGGCTGAAAGCATAGAATACCAGAAAGATGTTTACCTGCGTTATACTGACTATGCAACGGCATTTGAGTGTGTCGAACATAACAAATTATGGATAACATTGCAAAGAATGGTAATTCCAGAACACTTAATTGTGCTCATGAGGAACCTGTACATAGACCAAGAGGCTGTTGTTTGAACAGCACAAGGCAATACTGTATGGTTTAAAGTCAAGAAAGGCGTGTGTCAGGGCTGTATCCTTTCACCATACTTATTCAATCTGTATTCTGAGCAAATAATCCGAGAAGCTGGACTATATGAAGAAGAACGGGGCATCAGGATTGGAGGAAGATTCATTAACAACTTTTGATATGCAGACGATACAACCTTGCTTGCTGAAAGTGAAGAGGACTTGAAGGACTTACTGATGAAAATCAAAGACTACAGCCTTCAGTATGGATTACACCTTAACATAAAGTAAACAAAAATCCTCACAACTGGACTAATAAATAACATCATGACAAACAGAGAAAAGATTGAACTTGTCAAGGGTTTCATTTTACTTGGATCCAAAATCAGCATCCACAGAAGCAGCAGTCAAGAGGCATATTGCATTGGGTAAATCTGTGGCAAAAGACCTCTTTAAAGCATTAAAAAGTAAAGATGTCTCTTTAAGGACTAAGGTGCACCAGACCCAAGCCATGGTATTTTCAATCTCCTCATATACATGCGAAAGCTGGACAATAAATAAGGAAGACCAAAGAAGAATTGATGCATTTGAATTATGGTGTTGGCGAAGAGTATTGAATATTCCATAGACTAGCAGAAGAACGAATAAATCTGTCTTGGAAGAAGTAGAATCGAGGATGGCTAGACTTCCTCTCACACACACTGAACATGTTATGAGGCAGGACCAGTCCCTGGAGAAGAACATCATGCTTGGTGAAGTAGAGGGTCACAAAAAAGAAGAAGACGCTCAACATAATGGACTGACACAGTGGCTGTTAACAATGGGCTCAAACAGCAACAGTTGTTCAAACCCACCAGCCACTCTGCGGGAGAAAGTTGTAGCAGTCAGCTTTTATAAAGATTAAAAAACAAAAAAACAAAAAACCCAAACTTGTTGCTGTCCAGTTGATTTCGACTCATGGTGACCCTAGAGGACAGAGTAGAACTGCCCCATAGAGTTTCCAAGCAGCGGCTGGTGGATCGAACTGCTGACTTTTGGGTCAGCAGCTGAGCCTTAACTACTGTGCCACCAGGGCTTCCCCTAAAGATTACAATCTTGGAAACCCTATTGGGAAATTTTACTCTGCCCTATAGTGTTGCTAGGAGTCAGAATTGACTGGATAGCAACGGGTTTATGTTAAGTAGTAGATGTTTCAACGTATAGATTATCATTACTACCAACAGGTTACCAAACTAGAACTCAACAGAGGAAATAATCGATTTTTTTTCCTATTTAAATAACTACATACTGACCATTTAAATCTTATCAAATAGACTTTTTCTGGACTTACCTTTACTCTTCCTTTCTGTTCTCTTAAATTCTTATGGTCATTTGTACTTATTAATGCAACCTTGCAAATAAAACAACAGATCCACCAACCTATCTTCTCTCCCAAAAGACTTCAGGGAATAAGATCAATACAATTTTCATTCCTAATCATGAGCTGTACTTCAACCAGTCATTATTCTAGTTGCTGAAGATCTGCAGAATGGTAAAGTGAAAATAAGTCCCCAAGAAAATAGTATCAGTTCAAGTATGAGTTAAAGAACTACAAATCCCCATTTCTCAGAAGTAAATACTCAGGTTTAAACTCTTCTACTAAGAGGAGACCATAGATGGTAGCTGTGAGAGGGGCAAAAGCTGCAGTTCAGCAGAGTAGTTCACCAGAGCTGCTTTCCTTGTGGCTTCTCTGTTTTGTGTGCCGTAAGGGTAATTGCTATTATAGGCACCGTGACCGACAACAATAACAGGATTTAGATTATTTTCCTTCATTCTCTGACTTCAGAACTGGTGGGACAAGTCCATTTTGAGCATCTGGATTTGCAGGCTTAAATAAGCCATGTCTTGGGGTCAGGTCAATTCTGCACTTCTGCTTTCCTAAAAGCAGATTACGTTCACAAGCCTGAACAAGCAGAAGGACTAGTGGGGGAGGGGTCCAAATGCATGGTGGGATGTGGAGGCAAGGCCATGGGGAAGATCATTAAAGTATTTAACTTTGTTCCAGTAACCCTAAATTTCAGTAATCCAAAAGTTTAAAGTGGTGAGCACACAGTTTAAAACACTTGGAGTGCAGGCTGATTGCCTGCCTGCTGGGAGACATCAGACAAGGAAGCTCTCAGATAGGAAGGATGCTGAGCAGGGGTCCCTCACTCAAAGTCTCCTGCTCATTTCCCCTGAGAGAATTTTTTATATCTTGGTAGATTGGGGCAGCAATAAAGCCCAGAAGTATGTTTAAGAGGTTTTTTTAAAATTCTTTTTTCCCTTTCTCTCTCTTTTTGTAAGCTTTGTTGAGTTTCAGAGAGTTGTTGACAACAAGGTCATGACCTTGTTCCAGAGCAGAGGACTGGTGAAATATGAACCATACCTGCTCTGAATGATTAAAATGAACTTTCAGGAGTTGTAAGGTCTGTTTCTCAAACATTTGAATTTTAGTAGTTTCAGTTTCTTACATAGTCTATCGCACCCTATTGTCTATACTAATGCAGACTCCCCGCGTTATGGATTGAATTGTGTACTCTTGAAATATGTATTGAAATTGTGGCCATGATTAAATCAGTTGGGCTTGGGTAGAGCTGATTACCTTCCATAATGTAATCTAATCTAAAGTAATGTACCATAGTTTTACACAAATAATGCGTACCTTCTACATTTGTTTGCCAGCCGTGCCCTCCTTAGAGACGTATTTTCGTAAGTGCCACTATGCTAATTCTTTTTACATGTTGCTTTAAAAAATTTAGCACAGTGCATTTATAAAAATACCTTGTAGGGTGGGGAAGGCATAGTTGGCGAACATAGAAGGTGTGCATTATTTTCATAAAATACAGGAATCCCTTTGTATAATGCAATCCAGTGTAATGTAATCAGTCAGTTGAGGTCATACCAGTACAGTGTGGATCTTAAACCTAATTACTCTTGAGTTATAGAGAGAGCAGATTAGACCTACAGAGATGGGCACATACTGGGGAAAACAGATGCCATGTAGAGATCACCAAGAACCAAGGAATGACCAGGGCTACCGACAAGGAAGGAATAGACATGGCTGAAACCCTGATTTGGACTTTTAACTCCAGAACTGTGACAAAAGTTAATTTCTGTTCTTTAAAGCCACCCCCTTGTGGTATTTCTATTATAGCAGCACTAGGAAACTAAGATATTACATTCACTGTTCCAGATTTCCCAGAGTTTAAAATGATTCAGTTCTTCTCTCCCAGTCTAATCTCCCGCATATTACTTACCTGTATTATCTGTTTATTCTTATTTTTACTTACACTGCTTCCCCCATTCATCTCAGCTGACTGATATTCAACCATGCTTCACATTCAAACGTCACCTATTCTTTGAACTCCTTTCTTCCCATCATCAAAGAAATGTGACTTTACCCCTCTGATACTCAGTGGTGCATAGGTTGTATTTCTTGGGCCTCTTACCATTGCCTTATAATTAATTAATTGTTTGCAAACAACTCCTTCCCAACACAAGGTATTCCTTCAAGAAAGTGGTCATAGAAATTACATTTATAACTCCTGAATCTCACAGCCAATGTTCAGTATAAATTTGTTGACTTGAAAGAGTGAAAGTTCATCTATCAATATACATTATTCTTCTATCTCATCACCCATGTCCCCCACTTTTATGTGTGCTCTCAAGGAAAGACACGTATACATACACTTTGCACAATTTTGCTCTAACAACTGCATTATAAACTTGGGCAAATTCTAATTAATGAGTAAATTCTCCACTAATTTGTTTCTCTACTTTATAGCTCTTTCATGATTAATTTAGTTCTAGTTGATTTCTTTTAGTAGCTCCGTGTTAAAAAAGACAAAGAAAAACACACTTTCTATCGTGTTTACCTTAGCTTTTGTCTCTTGTTATAGGGCTGAACGAGCTCTTGAGTCATGTCCTAGTGAGTTATGAAGCCTGAAGGAGCAGTACTTTGGACTTCCACAACTAATTGATTAGGCCGACCCAAATATTTTGAATAGTATCAGATCACATTTCTGTCACCTGTCAGGTCATTCTGTATTTAAAATATCCTGTTATTCTTCATCTTATTCATTTATTTATTCTAACATTTATTAATCCCTCACAACCTGTCTAGCACTATATTGGGCACTAAATATACCAATTCAATGATTCTAATTCTAATTCTAATGACCCGTGCAGTCAAAACCAAAAGCAGGGTTCCATTTTAAAAAATGCATTTCAATAGGCACGATCAATTAAAAAGCAACTCAAACATGTACTTATATATTTTAGGTATTAAGAAGGCCCCAATCATAATCCACTATAATGCTTCTTAACATACACTTTTTTTTTAACTGCAATGCTTTCTTCTACTCCACCTCCGTCTCCCACCAGTAAAAAAAAAAAAAAAAAAAAATTCTGCTAGCATACTTCCGGAATGTTCTACCCTTGCCCTTCCCAATCTCTTCCATAATTAATTATGTAGCTATACTTAGCCTCCCTCCTTCTTAAAGAGGGAGAAAAGGGGAAACCAAAAGGGCAAAAATAAGATTCTCTGCAGCAGAAAGGGGAGTGTCAGGTCCAGTAATGCACATGGTAAGATAAAGACTCCAACCTCAGCAAGCTCACTTCCTAGTGCAGTAAACAAGCACATAATAGTACCTTGTGACATAGGAGGGTAGCATGGTTAAAATCTAGTCATCTAGACATGACTGAGCTTATCTGATGAATGCAGGGCTGCAGCACAGGAGAAGAGGGCCACTGCCATGGAATGAGGCAGGAGAGGGCAGGAAGCCCAGGCCCCACAGGGTCCATCCTGACGAGGTTAGGGCTTCCGGTCAGGAGGTTCCACTTCTGCTGAGGCTCTTGCAACTATCTTCACTATCCAATGGTCTTCAAACTCTTGGCAGTCATTTCTAGTTCCTTGAAATAGACTTCCCATCTTTTTTGTGGCCTAATGAGTCTGGAATTAGACCAGATGCCTTGGTGTGTTCTAATCAGTGTCTTACAAAAGGCCCAGTATCCCAGGACGAATAGAATGGCCCGCTAAACACCAGCTGACAGCATATTAGCTCTCTCCGTCCGGGCTGCACACTGAACCCAAAAGGTAAATGTTCATTCACTGAGTACACATGGATCTTTTTTCTCTGCCATATTAACTAATTAAGCACGATTTAAATTGTACTTAGTCTGGGGATTATTTTTGCCCAGGTGCATCACTTAGCCACATTAAATTTCATATTCCACTTTGAAGCCCATTTGCCTAATCTCTTGGAGTTTATCCTGTGAAATGGTTTTATCTCAGTTTCTTCAACATTCCTTCTACTTTAATATCAATGGTAAATGCAAAAAAAAAAAAAAAAAGGGGCACATCACCTCTATAATCCTTTCCATTCAGTACAAACAAACCAAAATATACATAAAAAAACATGCAATAAGGAGGGGGATGACAATTCATAGCAACCTGTCTTACAAAATTAGCCTAGGACTTTTTGTTTGTTTGTTTTTTAACCATTTCTCCCCTAAACCCATAAATGGCAAGGAAATGGAGGTACAGAAAGAGTTTAATTGATTTTCTCACGGTCACTTAAGATGCCTATGGTAAAAGTGTTAGTAGCATACTGTGGTATAAAGCTCAAAGGCCTTGAAGTCAGACCTGCTGGAGTGTGAATCTCGGGTCAGACACTGCTCAGGTCTACATCCTTGTAGAAGTGGCTTCTCTGAGTGCCAGTTTCCTCATTTGCAAGATGGGGAAATAAAACTCATCTTGCAAAGGCTATTAAGACAGTGAATAAAAACACCTGAAGTGTCCAATCCATAGAAGACATACAAGTTTTGGTAGCTGTGATGATGATGATGATGATATCATCACTTTTTTGGTTCCCATCCTTGAAACCTATGGACAATACTTTCTGTAAAATGCCAAACAGTAGATATTTAGACTTTGTGGGTCAAGAGGTCACAAACTCTGCCACTGAACTACAAAAGCCATCATGGGCAACGTATAAACAAATGAGCATGGTTGTGTCTGTGGACCCCTCAAATCAGACAGCAGGCCTGAATTGGACTATGGACTGTAGTTTCTTGACTCCTGCTGTATAACTGTTATTAATTCATTTAACAAATATTTCTTTGAGTGCCTACAGTGGGCTAGAATCTGTACCTGGGCTAACAACTCTGTAAGAGCTAACAACTCATAGAATAGAGCCACAAACAAGACAAAAAAAAAATTCTGTTCTCACAGGACTTACCTACATTCTTATGAGAGGAGACAGTGACTAGGCAAGCACACGGAAGTCAACAAGAAGAGCATCTGATAGGGCTAAGAGTATGCAGATAATTATAACAGAAGAGAGTGTCAGGGTGGATGCATGGCTTCTTGCCATATCTCATCACAGAGGGCAGCCTACTGTGGAAGTCATTTCCTAAAAGGCTTTCATTGGTCTTGTTGGTGCTTTTATCTCATGATTTTTGCAAAGATCTTGAAGTTTCTCAAGCTTCTTGTTTCCACAGAACTAAGCTAGGCTTTGCAGTGCTGATCTCTTGAACAGGTGTTTGCAAAGAGGAAATACTTGAAACATGTAAGGTACCAAGGGCGTGAGACCACAGCAGGCCTTAGATGTCATCATTACCCACATCCTTGAAAGGATAGTGAAGCATCCCTTTCCCTCACCTTCCTAGAGTCCTATATGATTAGGGGAAACCATCTGGTTTAGATGAGGAAATTTACATGGATCCCTGCTATATACCATCCCTGAGCAGAACTCTTTAAAAACTGCATCTAATTTGCTCCTCTTAATAGCCCTGGTAGGTAATTATTATGATCCAAATTTTGTAGATGAGAAAATTGAGGTTCAGAAAACTTGTGATTTGTCATAAAGCCAATAATTGGCGGCACCAATATTTGACCCCCAATCTGTCTGCCTCCAAAGCCCTCCACTCCTGGCATTTAGTGCTTTTCCAGCCATTCCAAAGAGCTGATATGTTTCTTTCTAGGTCTTTTATCCTGGCATTCATTGTCTATTACCACTTGGCTACTCATTTACTCATACACCTACCTGAAACTAATCCATATGCTTAACACAGATAAGGAAGATTGCCAGACAGCTTAAAAAATAAAAAAAAAAAATTAAAAATGTTGTATTGAATTTACTTGTTTCCTCTTCTATCTAGTCCAATAGCAATTTAATTTTAAAAAGTAATCAAATGTGTTTGACATGATTTATTTTCACAAATCTATGCCGCCTCATACCAATTAAATTGCATTTTTCCAAATGTAATGCTGAGCAGAACCTTAAGTATCAGCTCAAATTATCCTCCCATTGGAAATAATAGGACTACCTTGGTCCACGGTCATTCATTCATTTTAAAAATAATGGGATGTTATTTTCAGCTTTATAATCATTTATTGTATCTCCAGATTCAAAAGACTCCCAAAAATAAGTGTAATAGGTGTTACTATGTGACGTGAGGATTCTCTAATCAGGTATGTCTCCCCCAAGATGTAATCCATTGATTCCTGGTGTTTTGTCTAATTATATTCTTTCAAAAGCATTGAAACGCATCTGTAGGATGGGCTGCCTCTATTGTTCTCTCTCTGTAAGTTTGGCAAATATATCCTTCCCAGAAGTGAAAACAAGTATGATGAAAGTGATGGAATACAATATTTCTGTTCACTAATACGTTTGACCCAGTGCATCTCCTCCAATTTTTTTTTTTTTTTTCTCTTTGCCTTATTCAAAGTCAGACTAGAAATCTGGCTGCATTTTACAATCAGTCACACATATTGCTCATCTTTGAAGCAGGGGAAAGTTGGGCAGCTATAGACAGAGGAAGAGTATGAGTGAAGGAATAAGTAGGTTCTCTACTTAATGATCTCCAATGGCCACAAATAACAATTAGGAGACCAAGTACATTTTCTTTTTTAGTATTTACTACGAGCCAGCCTTTGTGATGGGAGCTTTTCAAAGGGTAACTATGGTTTAGAAAGGTTAAGTAGTTCCTCAACGGAACAAAATGAGGAATTAGATGGAGATAAGATTCAGAGTCAGTTCTGTCTAACTCCAAAGGTCATACAGCTTCTAACACACCACGCTGTCTTTCTATGCTTTGAACACTTACTCCATGCATGATTCCATATTGGAATTAGTGATGAACAAAGATAAGATTATTTGGATATTCTTTGTTTTTGTTTTTTTTGAGTATATAGTAGCAACACCATCATGTATTCAATAAATTGATCTACCATCTACTGTCTTTGGAGCATTGGACTTAGCTATGAAATATGTTAAAGAGGAAGAACAGAGTAGACTCATATCCAATGCCATTTTAGTTTTGCAAAGTCTAGAGAATAGTAAGTTCTCAGTAACTACTCATTGGTTAATCGGTTGGTTTGTTGAGTGGTTAGAGACATGAACCATGTATCTAAGGAGTTTTCTTTCTTTTTAGGAAAACAAACCTCATAAACATAAGATGACTAGTGAAGAATACACAACTCAATAGTTTTTTAAAAAAAGGTAAGAAGCTACAAAACACTGGAAGAGTTTCAAATAGAGGATCAATAAAGATTGAAATAAGAAAAGCTTTATACAAATGGTTGGAATGAGTTTAGTCTCAGATGATGAGTAAAATTAATGTGTGTAGATGAGAGAGGAAAGTTCTTTCCAGAAAAGGGAAAATCATAGATAAGATCATAAAGGCAAGAATGAGTGTGGTGTATTCTTGGACGAGTGAAGTGAATCCAAGATTGAACACTTGAGCTTGAAGGTGATAATACACTTTAATTACGTGGGCTCAGATTTTGAACACACCTGAAAAACACGCTAAGGGTTTTGGGCTCATCCTGGGAACTATTACAGTTGTATTAAATGAGCTTAAGCAGTAGAGATGAAGCAACAAAATAAATGTTTTAGGACTTGGTAAGTATAAAAAAATTAACAAGAGTGCTGGATAGCTGTACGGAGATACTATGAACCAGTTAAGGTTACTAAACAAGGAGGGCCTGGGCTACAGTGATAATTTTGGAGGAAATACACTGTTGAAATAGAACTAGGCTCAAATTCTAGTTGTGTCTTTAGCTCTGAGTGCTTGGGGAAATAATTTAACCTCTTTGAACAGGAAATTTCTCGCCTGTGATAAAACTATTCATAAGGCTTTTCTGAAAAGGTATTAAAATCTGGTATAATATATAAAGTATCTAGCACTGACTCTGGAATATCTTAGTTAGTCTACATGTGTTAGTACCCTTGCCATTGAAAAGATTTTAACATGAAAAATATTAAGAATGGAAATTGGCAAGATGTCGCCACTGACTGGAGAGGGAAAATGAAAGGGAAGATGAGTCAAAAGCAAAGTCAAGGTTTTGAGGTTGAGTGACTAGAAGAATTGGGATGCTATGCTAGACTGATGTCTCCCACTTCCATTTATTAGCCCTCTAATTCTAGCTTCAATTGCCAGAGGAACAGTCATCCATGACTTATTAAATTCATCAAAATATATCTACCTCCTTATTTTCGTTTAAAAAAATCCTCAGATTTGGCTTCCAGTTCCCAGAGAATCTCATTACAGCAAGAGTCTTTCAGGAAGCAGTTTTATCATGGAATAAAATTAAACATGGTCCTAAATCAACATTGCACCAATATGTTGATGCAGAGTCCAGAAAATAGATTTTCTTTGAATTGGTGAGGCTTTTAGTTTCCTTGGCAAATTTCCTATAAAGTCTATCTCTTTGAATTTGCCTCTTTTCCGTATTACGGGAAAAATATTGGAGGAAGGTGCAAACATCCCCTTACATTTCTATAATGAAGTATTTTTAGAGCTTATGAGGGGGTGTTTGTGCGTGTGTGCATGCACACATGTCTGTGTCAGTGCATGTGAACACACTTTGTTTAGTGCTTACCCTCCACAGAGCTGGTGGAAACGGGAAAAGAACAATAGAAAAATGCCGTTTCATTCTTTCCTTTTTGCTTGACTGGGAAGTGTTACTTCCAGAATGCCTCCTATTGATAAAGTGAGATCATTCTTATGACACCATTGAGAAAATAATAATACTAATAACTTACTGGTGATTTCCGTTTATTTTTATTCAAATTTATCAATTCAGTGGTGGGAGTGGATCTTTATGTTCTTCAAATATCTATGGTGTTGCACACAGTTGTAAAGGTGTTGTGTGTTTGTGAGTAGAGAGATGGAGCTGGAGAAGGAAGAAAAGGAACATTCATGTATTTGTTATCCACTGTGTAAAGCTCCTATTAGGTTCTAGCACATAGTTAGCAAGTTACAAAGATGGACAGATAGAGAAACTTAGAGCTTAGGGACAGAGTGTTGAGTTGATGATACTCCCTGATTCATGGCACATTTTCATCATTGGTGAATGCGAGGTTTCTCTCTTGTTATGTCTACTCATGTACTCCCTTTGACTGCATTTCCCACTCTTATCCCTTTTCTCTCCATAGGAAAATATATGATCTTTTTTATGTAATGGCAGTTAAGAAAAGCCAAGTAATTTAAGTAGGTTTTTCTAATGTGATAAAACAAATTGGTGCCAGTTCCTGGATTTGATTTGGGGCTAATTGAAATGCATGTTCCATTGAATGTGCCTATTTTGTGAAATCCACAATTTTATTATAGTCTTCAGATTACAATAAAATACACCAGAAAATTTTGGAACAAACAATAAGATGTGCTTGTCACACAAGTAAAAGAGCATGGTGTTGGGATGCTGGATGGGAAGGTGGCAAGCATGTCAATTGCCTATGTGGACTGCATATTAAAGTTTTAAGGCCCTTCATTGTACCATATCACACGCAAGTGAAATTTTGCTGAAGATAATTCAAAAACTGTTGCAGCATTACATCGACAGGAAACTTCCAGAAATTCAAGCTGGATTCAGAAGAGGATGTGGAATGAAGGATATCATTGGTAATGTCAGATTGATCTTGGCTGAAAGCAGAGAATACCAGAAAGGTGTTTACCTGTGTCTTATTGACTATGCAAAGGCATTTGACTGTGTAGATCATAACAAATTATGGATAACATTGTGAAAAATGGGAATTCCAGAATACTTAATTGTGCTCATAAGGAAGCTGTACATAGATCAAGAGGCAGTCTTTGGAACAGAACAGAGGGATACTGCATGGTTTAAACTCAGGAAAGGTGTGCATCAGTGTTGTATTCTTTGACTATACTTATTCAATCAGTATGCTGAGCAAATAATCTGAGATGCTGGACTATATGAAGAAGACTACAGCATCAGGATTGGAGGAAGACTCATTAACAATCTGCAATATGCGGATGACACAATCTTGCTTGCCGAAATTGAAGAGGACTTGAAGCACTTACTGATAAAGATCAAAGACTACAGCTTTCAGTATGGACTATACCTCAACATAAAGAAGAAGCAAAAATCCTCACAACTGGACCAATAAGCAACGTAATGATAAACGGAGAAAATATTGAAGTTGTCAAGGATTTCATTTTACTTAGATTCACAATCAACACCCATGGAGGTAGCAGTCAAGAAATCAAACAACGGATTGCATTGAGTAAATCCGCTGCTAGAGACCTCTTTGAAAAGTGTTAAAAAGCAAAGATGTCATTTTGAGGACTTAGGTGTGCCTGACTCAAGCCATGGTGTTTTTAATGGCCTCATATGCATGCAAAAGTTGGACAATGAATAAGGAAGACCAAAAAAAAAATTGATGCCTTTGAATTATGGTGTTGACAAAGAATATTGAATATACCATGGACTGCCAGAAGAATGAGCAAACCTGTCTCGGAAGAAGTACAGCCAGAACGCTCCTTAGAAACAAAGATCGTGAGACTTTGTCTCATATACTTTGGACGTACTATCAGAAGCGACCAGTCCCTGGAGAAGGACGTCATGCTTGGTAAAGTAAAAGGTCAGCGAAAAAGAGGAAGACTCTCAAAGAGACGGATTGACACCGTGGCTGGAACAATGAGCTTAAACATAGCAATGATCGTGAGGATGGTGCAGGACCGGCCAATGTATTCTTCTGTTGTACATTGGGACGCTACGAGTGGAAACCGACCTGGCAGCACCTAACAACAAAATAATTGTTCAATAAATTATGAGCCTCAGGGGATTGTGATTCATAGCACATTGTAGCATGCTTTAGAGAATAAACTTAAGATTTTCCTAAAGAGGATGTTCTCTAGGCTATGAGCACCAGATGGAGGAGAGGGGTTAGCAATGATTATCATAATTAAGTGCTATAATCAAACTCAAAAGGCTTTTATATTCTAACCTCCCCATTACAGCCCATATCTAAAAATATGATTTCTACCTCCCTGATTATTAATTAAATATAACTTTTCCCAGCCCCTTTTACTCATGAACCCATTTTATAGTCATATATAGTTTTAGAAACAACCCTTAGGGATTTTAAAAATATTTTGTAATTTTACAATGTAATGATAAATAAAGGGTTAAGGTAAAATAAATTTTATTTTTGCCCAGTGAATCATGAAATATTAAAATATAAAGTTTATCTATCATAATCTTGAAGAATATTCATATAACATAGGCAAATTTTACTTGTTCCATTTAATAATCGATATGAGTCATTTGATATTTGATTTCAGATTGAAATTAACTCATGAAATTAATTATTCCTTTTTAGACCTCATGTATGGAATTACTGCATTTGGAATTTAAAAAAATTTGATGTTTATTTTTTAAATTTGTCTCCAAAAGAAAAGTTAAGAGATGTGGTTTCAGTATTCCGTTTATAAGCACTTCTCTACATATAACACGTTGCTTATGAGGATAGTGTTTATTCTCCCCAAATGAAAATCAAATTGGATATAATCATCACTAAATTTTCTGTTTTTAACATTGGTTTGCAAAGCACTAGAGACACCTTGATGTGCCCTATGAGAATTTTGATCAGATGAATTCATCTTACAAATTCAGGGAAAACGCATGCACATCAGTGCTCCTTATGCTTCCTGTCTTCAACCAACAGCACATTATGAGCATAAATTAAACAATACATTACTTAGAGTAAAACAATTTACAGCTGCATAATGCTTACATCACCATAACCAGGAGCAGTGCTTAACTGAGGGATAAAATGAGTGGCTGGGTCATTTCATTCATACCAAATGATGAAAATACTTAATAGTAATTCAGTCAACATGTATGGAGAGCTTACCATATACAAAGCACTTTACATGGACAGTTTGGTTTGTTTTTCAGAATAACCCTAAGAGGTCAGAACTATTATTAAACTCATTCAGCAAGTCAGAATACATATGCTAACAGACTAATAGTCACACAATATTTACTATTTTGCAAATACTGCTCAAACTCTTTAAATATATTTCCTCATTTAATCCTTAGAGCAACTTTATGAAAAGGTACTATTATTATTCCCATTGTATGGGTAAGGAGACATAAACAGCAAAAATAATTCATCTGTAATCATACCGTTAGCTGACAAAAAGAGCCAAAAGTCAAAATCAGGTAGTCCGGAGTTCAAGCTCTTACCAGTATGCTGTGTTCTCAAGAGTCAGAACTAGTACTGAAACCCAGTTTATCCACTCCTGATAACGTGATCTGTATTTATTCATCTGCCTGTTTATCTATCTACCTACCTATCTACATATCTATCTATCTATCAATCAATCAATCAATCTATCTATCTATTTGCCTGCCTGCCTGTCCACCTATCTATAGATCGTATTTTTATGCAAATAACGCATGCCTTCTGTCTTTGTTTGCCGGTGGTGCCCTTCTCCCGAGAGGTATTTTTGTAAGCGTATTATGCTAATTTTTTTATAGCAACATGTGGCAGAGGATTGGTATGCCAGCGCTTGTGAGGATGCCTTGCAGGGGGAGGGCATGGCCAGCAAACCAACGCAGAGGGCATGTGTTATTTGTGTAAAAATACAGTATCTAATCTGCCCATCTACCTACCGATCTACCTATTCGTCTATGTATTTTAAAAATAACAAATGAAACAAAACTTCTATTACCATTTTTAATAGTACAAACTCATCAAAATATTTCATCCATGGTTGAGAACTGATGATCCAGAGTCACCATTTTATCCAGGAGGTAAGAGCCTTTCAATGTTCCTCCTTGAAACTCTTCTCATGGCTTCCAGGACACCATCGCCGGATTTTCCTCCAACATCTCTGGCCACAGACTCTGTTCTTCTCTGGTAGTTTCTCCTCAGTTCCCAGTCCTTTAAAAGTTGGAGTGCTCCAGAGCTCAGTCTTTGGGCTACAATTCTTCTCCATCTACACTCCTCCCTAGTGTTCTCAACTAATTGCATGTGTTTAAATGCCATCCCTAGGTGGATGACTTCTAAGTTTTTATCCCCAACCTGGTCCTTTCCCTGAGTCCCGGATCTATGTGTGCAGCTCCTTACTTGCTCTGTATCTCCACATGGTGTCTAATTGTCATCACACAGTATATAATCTGTAAATATTCAGAGAATCAATGAATAAACCTGCTATATAAAGGTCACTCACTATTCTAGTTATTTTGGAATCTGAGGATGATTAAAAAGACACTCACTTGCCATTTGGAATTTACTGTCCATAGCAGGAGAAAACATGTTAGAAAGGATTTCTTTTAACCTTGATTATGGTTAACAAGATCAGCTTTGTCAAGACTTTCAACTTGTTCTCCTAGTGTGTAGATGAATTTTCCTCCTCACCATTTTACCTTACCTGAGACTAGCGTGTTATCCCTCAGAATCACAGGTTTAGGTTTGGTTATTTTATTCCCTACACAGGGGGACATTTTGAGACATGTCAACAGTATGTCACACGAGATTAAAAATTGAGTGAATTAAAATTAATCTCTAAGTTTAGGTATTCTAACTTGAGCAATTCTACTTGTTAGGTAGATAAAAATCACTTTAACTAACATCACATAAAAGAGAAAGAATAAGTTACTTACATGTGTGGCTAGAGAATAAAATGAGCTCAACTAAAAAATTTTGAATATAATGTTCCTAAGAGTGACCATGTTTACAATGCCTAATAAGTACCTATAAATTATGCTGAATCTTAGAGATAGACCTATGAAACTGAAAGGGGATTTTTGAAGCACATACATCACAGTCAAAGTTATGGAACTTGATGTGGTCACTCCAGGAAAATGGAGAGGAAGAAAAAAAGAGAAGGCAGATAAAGAACTTCTGGCAACACTAGCAGGTGAAGAACACAAAGTGGAAGATATTACTGAACACTCAGACTGCCAAGAGGAGAGTGAGAGGAGATAAAAGAAAAGTAAATTGTGAAGGAAGTGTAAGTGGAGAAGAGAGGACTTAAAGGTGAGAAAGCAATGAAATAATCCACTTGAGGCAAAGAGGAAAGTACAATGAGAACTGAAAGGAAGAAAGTAGATCTGGCAGCTGTGTGGTAACCCTGATAAAAGTAGATTCTACAGAGTAATGGTACAGTGAGTTAAGGATAAAGTGGAGTCTATTATAATTTGAAAAGGGAAATAAATGGTGATAAAAAGATGTAGAGCATTTGATTCAGTTTCCATTCAATATTTATTTAGCACTGACTATTATGTCTAGAACTATTCAAGGAACTGGGCACACAGCACTGAACAACACAGAAAAATATGTCCTTACCTTCTAGAATTCTATTCCATGGATTTGGTTACAGTAAATATTTTATGAGTCTATTGGAAATGATTATATGTATAATGCACATGTTGCTTGTCAGTTCTTTCTTATACTAATTTTATATCTGTCCTACTAGAATTTAAGTTTTCAAAATAAAAAAGAAGCTTATTTTACTCATTTCTTTACATCCTCCCAATACACATTGATATTTAAATTTGTTTAATATGAGCTGTAGAGGAAGAAATAATAGGATTTGGTGATAACTGGATGTGATGATTTGATCAAATAGATCAAAAAGAGGAAAGGAAGGGAAGCGGAGAGCAGAGGAGGGGAGGGAAGGGAAGGGAAGGAAATAGAAGGGAAGAGTAGCAAAGAGGAGGGAAGAGAAAGGAAGGGTAGGAAAGGGATGAGAAGGGATTTGCATTTTACCATTCTGTCTGGTTCTAGTCACCTGCTGTCTCCCACCTTTAGACTGTTCATGCCAAGCAGCACCTATGTCAGTCTCCATGCTTGAGTGTAAAGCTCTTGTTATTTCATAATCTAATCTTGGTTCACCCAGGATTCGGATGACATACAGCTTAGCAGTGGATTGACACAATGGCTGCAACTAAGGGCTCAAACATAGCAACAATTGTGAGGATGGCGCAAAATCGGGCAATGTTTTATTCTGTTATACATAAGGTTGCTATGAGTTCCAACTGACTCAAGGACACCTAACAATAGTAACAACAAAACTTAGCACACACTAGCACAATTCTGCTTGGATATTTTTAAAACCAATGCCAATTTTAATATTTCCATATGCATGTCCAGAATTATTGACACTTCTTTACTGGTATTATGAGCACACCGAACCGGAATTACAAGTTATTTCTCCACCCTCAACCTGCTGTCTCCAGTACAACCTCCCAACACACACACATACACACACACACACTAAGAGAGCCGAATGTGAAACGTATATCCTCTCTCTTCCCATTCTCAGTGATAATTGCTCTACTTCTTTACTTTATAAAGAACATACAGGCTGAAATCCTCCCAGCAGAATGCTATCATTTGATTTGCAAAGCAGGCACAAAATTAAAAAGCATTGTGGGTAATGGCATGCAAATGATGTGAGGCTGACACCTTCTTAACAAAGTTAAACTGTTAATATGCACCTGGAATTCATGTGGGAAATGAGCACAGGACTCAGTAAAGGAGCAACTCTGCCAGCACGTCTTTCCCTAGGGATACAGGTGGGAAGGAACACTCAGACCCAGAGCACTGCACATAGTTCCTAAGCCTGCTAACTCTGATTGTCTCTCTTGGGTCTGCACTTTGATGTTAGATGAACATCTCAGACATTCATGTTTTCACTTGGATAAATCGACTTAACCTAAACCTGAATATGAAATTTGGTGACATCAAGTTTCCCAATGATGAACCATAGCTCATGCAGAAATTTGTCTGAAAACAAGGAGACATGAGTGAAGGAAAGTTAGGAGTATTTGAGGCAAGAGAACAGAATGTCAAGCCAGAAAAAAAAGCTTACCAGTACTCTTGATGTGTCATCTGTTTTTTCTTGGTTCTAACTTCCCCCAGCTTAAAAGTGTGGGTTCTGATTATAACTCAGAGTGTTAACGCCAAATGTTTATGTATTTTCTAAAGAACAACACTATATTGTTGCTTCAACTATTCCTTTTTCACAGAAAGATCATTTCAAGAAAGACGTGTGTGTGTGTGTGTGTGTGTGTGTGTGTGTGTGTATATTATTAACCCAGTTTGCTGAAAATGTAATATACACACCTAACACCCAGAACTTGTTTTACAAATACCACCTTCACAAAAAGGAGCCAAGGATTCTTGGAAAAATGGGTGATTCCAGGGATGGATCAGGGAAAGTACAAGATAACCCTGGAATATATTGCTGTGCCAGAAAATAAAGACATGCTTATTAAATGATGGAGACATGTCAAGAGGAGACAGGAACCGTCTTGAAAGGATGTTCGCTGCACAAGTTTAGGACAATTTTAGCATCGAAATAAGTACTATTGAGAGATTATAACCCACTGAAGAAAATTGTAATCCATGGATTCATACAGATCTAAATATATACATGCATACATATATACATACACACATAATCAAATGTGTAAGTAGGAATTACTCTTCCTCTCAGTAGAATGCCAACTAATAAATGTAGAGGGAATGATGGAATCAAAAACTCACAATTTGGCATACACCATAATAATAATTGTTTCAGATAAAAAAAAATCATCAATGGATAGTAAAACCAATGGGTGAATGACTGATCAGAAATGCATCACTTATATAGTCTCAGGGCATCTTCCCACAAAATACGTAGTGATTACCTAGGGAAAACAGTAACTTTCTAGTGGAAAAACTTGTCCGACGCCACCTGAAGCATGTCATCAATGTTAACATCACCAGTAAAGGGGCAAACACACATCATGAACCTCTTCATACGAAGCACTGAGAAAGACGCAACACGGTTTCTGTGATATTCCTACCAAAAGTGCATAGTCTAAATCTAACACGAGAAAACATCAGGCAAACCCAAATTGAGAGATACTTTCCAAAATAACTGGTCTGAAATCTTAAAAAAAAAAGTCAAGGTCATGAAAAACAAAGTATGACTAAGGAACTGTTCTAGATTAAGGAAGACTAAAGATATTTGTCTACTAAATGCAATTTATTATTCTGAATTGGATCCTGGATCCAGGAATATTTCCTTTATTTTGATATAAAGGACATTACTGGAAAAATTAAAAACTTGCATAGTCTGTAGATTAATTTTTCAGTATCAGTTACCATTAATTTTTATAATTGTACTGTGGTCATGTATAAAAATAGCCTTTAAAAAGTACACAATAAAATATTTAGAGAGAAATAAGCATTATGGCTGCAACTTACGCTTAAATGGTTCAGGAAAAAAGTTAATAGTATGTGTCTATGTACATGTATGTGGGGGGGTGTGTGTGCATAAGAGAGAGAGCAAATGTGACAAAATATTTACAGTTGATAAATATCAATGAAGGAATATGGGTATTTTTGCACTGTTTTTGAAACTTTTCTGTGAGGTGAAAATTATTTTTAAAAAAGTTAAAAAGTAAAATATGAAGAATATGTCACCTGATGTATGTGACAACAATATGTCACAATATCTTCCTGCTTTCTAAGATTAAAATCTCTGACTTCTCCAATTTTATTATTTTTGAAAAAGTTTTAGAGTCTTCCACCAAATTATTAAAAACTTATATTCTCCCTCACTTAGTAATAAAAGCTTACAAAACATCTAAATTACATACACAACAAAATCAGCATATTAAATAAATGTATAATTTTTGGACAGTGGTATGTCGACAACCTTTACAATGTACTTTAAAAATTCCTTCCACTAATGGCAACAGGTTTTCAGAATGACATTTCAGTGCTTACCCAGAACTTTTGACTCAAATTTCTGGTGCCTTGTTCAGAAACCCTGGAGCCCTGGTGGCACAGTGTTAAGCGTTTGGCTGTTAACCAAAAGGTCAGCAGTTCAAATCTACCAGTCGGTCCTTGGAAACCCCATGGGGCAGCTCCACTCTATCCTATAGGGTCGCTATGAGTCAGAATTGACTGGATGGCAATGGGTTTTGTTTTGTTTTTTGTTGGGAATCTCAGGCAAACTATAGGAATAGATGAAGGACAGGATAGGTAACAGTAGGATTGGGGTTCCTTGCCTGAGCAGTGCTGATGAGTTACTTCTGTTGATCATGCTAGTATCTTGAAAATAATTATAACCACTATACACCAAGTGTCTTAGTTGGGTTTTCTAGAGGAGAAAAACCAAGGACATACACATATATATGGAGAGAGAAATTTACTTCAAGGAAACAGCTCATGCAATTGTGGGGGGCTGGGAAGTCCCAAATCCATAAGTCAGGCAGTAGGCTGGAGACCTCTGCTGGCTCACAGGATTGAGGGGATGACAAATTCAAAATCTGCAGGTCAGGCAGCAGGCTGGAGACCTCTGCAAGCTTATGTTCTAAGATTTAGAGGTCAGGCAATGAGCAGAGTGTAGGATCAAGAGGCAGGCCAGCGAGTTCCACCAGAATATCCATTTATATTCTGGAGGCAGACCACACCCCAAGGAAACTTCCCTTTCAACCAGTTGGTTGATCACATTACAGAAAGTGATTACACTGCATTACATGACATTACAGAATATTACATTTCATTATACTACACTACTTTATGGAACAACAGCCAGTCCAGTATCTGGCCAAACCATTGTTAATCTTAGCCTACCCAAGCTGACACATAAAATGAATCATCACTCCAAGCGAAATTCCAAAAATGGAGATGGGAGAGAAAACGGTAGTTTCCTCCTTCTGTGGGTGGATGTTCCACCCTAGAGATCATCACTGGAGACACTGGAGGAAAAATAGCAGTATGGTATAGCAGAAAGAACATGGAGTTTGAAGTCAGATCCTTATTTAAATTTGCATAAATTGTTTAACCACTCTGAACTTCAGTATCCTTACTATAGAAATGGGAAAACTAATAATTTTTGGAGGGGACATTGTAAACAACAAATAACCAAAATAAGAAATGTGCTGTATAGTCTCCATTTTTCCCCTCCAGATCTGTTCTTCATCTTTCTCCATCCTGTTCTGTGTTCCAGGAGACTGACCCCAAGGGTGGTTCAACCAAGCTCCCTTGACTTGGGCTTCTGGTTAGGTTCAGCCAAATTGTGGCATAATGCGGAGGTCAGAAGTTGGTAAGAGAGACAGGTGTGGTATTTATTCCCCCAACTCCTTCACTGTAAAGCTGTTGTTTGGTTGTGGCTGCATTTCTCTATCCAAGCCTACAGTTCCCATCAGATGGTCCCTCTTTCATAGCTCTCACAGTTAGGGTAACTCTTCTTTCATTCTACTCCTCTGCCTCACTAAATGTGATGCCATCTTGCCCTTATTGCTATCCCTAAGTGGCCTCACTATCTTTTATTGGTTTTCCTAGTCTTGCTTTTGTCTCGTCATTAAATTCTTCCCGATTACTCCTTTGTCATATGTCATCTGTTTGTTGCTAGGACACTGGCTGATTCAAGGACACTCATGGCATTCAGAGAAGGCCAATTTTACAATCCTTACCTCATCTAGGTCTACTATGGTCAATTTTAAGAAATCTCATACCAAGGGACCTCCCCAAAAAAAGGAAAAAAAAGTTGCTGTGGAGTCAAATTTGTCTTTTGATGTTAAGAAGAGACTGTAGTTGATGCTTCAACTTTTGAATAATAAAATTCTTATCAGGAACCACTTTACCAACCTTTAAGTAAAAGGATCCTTGATGATAGGATGCAGTGTCTAGCCCCTGAGAACGCTCCCAGACTGAATTTTGTCCACATGCAGTCCTGTGGCACTTCTGCTTAAAAGCTGAGGTGATTCATAGTGTACTATTTATTAAGGATTAACAAAAATGTTCTGTAATATTTTCTACAATAGCCTCGGGCAGAAGGGAGAAAGGAAAGGGGCACATTGGTTTAATACAGTAGAACTCTATTATTATTGACCTTCCAGAAGGATTTTGTGTATATTATCTTATTTGGTTTTAGAACTTTTACATCAATAGATTTATAATATCTGAGACCCATCTCAATTTGCTCCTTGTTCCCGGCATTTTCCTTGTCTTGCAACAAACATCTGGGAGTATTTTACAAGGCTTTCCTGTAATCTGCCAAAGTATGCACATATGTGCTTTTCAGGAGTCCAATTTTCTCCACCCACTAATTGGCCAATGCAGAGAAACAAAATATCATTTTATTTTACACAATGGCACTATGTAAAATGATTCACTAATTCAGTGCTGAAAAATAATAATCACAAGTTGGAAGATTTAAAAATGCACGTGAGAAGATAGCACACACAGAAATCCATGTTCTCAGTGCTTACACAAGCTTGCTCGTGCCCCCTGCAGTTTGCTGAGAGACAAAAAAATATTTTGTAACTAGTCTTGCATTTTGCTTGTAAACTTTGGCTGAAATGTTCATTTGCTTTATAAGGAGCAGTCAGTACCTCCAGGAATACAACATAAAACAGTATTATTTAGAAACGGTTTTGCTTTCACATCATGTAACAAATATGTCTTTGTTCCTTCTTTGTCTCCACTTCTTGTTAATAAAGAAAAATGTCTAGAAAAACATGCAACCTACTACTTAATATGGATTACTATGGTTCGTACTTCTTACAGTTTGAAATAATGTCTTTATAAAAGAAAGATACATCAATAGTTGTTTTCCCCTAAGTAATAACACAATTTTAAAAAATAGAATGCTTAAATAAATAAATTGGGTAAACTTATCTCATTGCCTGCAGTTTCATAGGTAGTGAAACTGCTTAGAAGATGTTCTCTCAAGAGTTCCACGATTCAGCACCCGTGATGTTGGACAGTACCCTCCCAGCAAGCCTCTACACCAAACCACCCAACTCAAAGGAAAGGGAGGAACATATAGAATGTGCTTCTGTGGTGATTATGACCTCCATAAACCACTGCCTTCAACACCGCTGCTCGATACCTTACCACAAACTACACGTTTCTGGATTAAAGCAACCATCTTCCTTTGCCCACCTAATGGTACAAGATACATTTTCAAACAAATCCCAAGTTCTTGCCATGCAGCCATTCTTCAAACCTACCTCTGCAGTGGATACATGTAGCCATAAAGAATTTAAAGAAGAATTCAGAGTTTCATGTGTTTAAAGGGGTGAATGAATTATATTCTCCCCCAATGAATTAAATAAAGAGAATAGCTTTCTGCATTAAGATTCTATGTTTTTCACAGAATTAACACACAATCCAGCAATCCCATTTCTAGGTATATATTCAAAAGAATTGAAAGCAGGAACACAAACACATATTTGTATACAAATGTTCACTAAATTCATTGGACCACTATTCTCAATAGTCAAAAGATGGAAAGAACCTAAATTTCCATCAACAGATGAATGAATAAACAAATATAGTACATACAAACAATGAAATATTACCTAGCCATAAATAGAAATAAAGTTCTAATACATGCTACAGTGTGGATGGATCTTGAAAACATCATGCTGAGTGAAATAAGTCAGTCACAAAAGCAAAAATATTGTATGATTTCATTAATATAAAATATCAAGAATAGGCAAGTATCTACAGACCTAAGTTTATTAGCGGTCACCAGGGGCAGGAGGGAGGGGGAAAGGGAGACTTATTGCTTAGGAGACACTGAACTTCTTTTAAGGGTGAACTTCTGTTAAGGGTGATGTAAAAAATTTGGAAATGGATAATGGTGATTGTTGCACAACATGAGAAATGCAATTAATGTCACTAAATTCTACATGTGAAGGATGTTGAAATGGCAAATGTTTGGTTACATATATATTTACCACATTAAAAATATGTGTTCATTTAAATCTTAGAATTTGTGCAGACCCTAAATATGCTATCATCTAAGTAGCAATTTACAGGTTTAAGTCTTTCCTACAAAGGATTTTACAAAACCTGTTTATGCCTGAAAACCAGTAGGAGTCCAATCTATCTTTGGGCACCTATGATGATCAGAAATTCTTCCTGAGCAAAGCAAGTATTATGAGAGCTTAACAGACATTAGTTCTCTGCTTTGTGTCAGATAGAACTAGTTAATTCCTCTTCAAAAGGGAACTATCTGAAGTCAGCCAACAGAATAACACTGCCTTTCCCTCTGCCATTCTTTACACGCACAACTTTTTACTTTATCCTTCCCACCATTGTAAGTAATCCACTGAACCCATATCAATGTTTGTTTCTTTTAAATTATGGTTCAGAAGTGAAATATAATACTTTTGGTTTTGTGTTGACCAGAGTAAAGCAGAAGAAAACTTTTCCCTATCCAATTCTGGACTTCATACTTCTACCAAAACTACTGAATTTTCATTAGAACTTCAGCACATTTCACCCACTGAGCCTAATCAAGCTACAACCCCCACCTAGATTGCTGTGGACTCTTCCAAGCAAGTTACACTCTTGGTTGTGTGTTCTATGAGCAGAATCTTTCCTTATGCAATTTCATCATTATAGTGCTATCTACCATTTCAATCTGTAAATATATTTTAGAATATTGATTATATCATCATTATGTGCTATAGCTTCACATTACACAGAAATGGACAATCATTGTTTCTATACTTACAGCTTCATTTTATTTTTTAATAAATAAAAATTATTGAATAGGACAGAACTCAGAGTAAATCTGAGCATAAATCCCCCTCCAGGTTGATAAACATCCATTAATCAATATATTTTGAATATATTTTTTCAATTAATAATAACAACTTTGAATAATACTCTTATTTAGGCTTCTACTTAGTACGTTAAAAAAAAAAATTGCCCTCGAGTTGATTACAACTCCTAGCGACCCTATAGGACAGAGTAGAACTGCCCAACGGGGTTTCCAATGAGTGACTGGTGGATTTGAACTTCTGACCTTTTGGTTAGCAGCCGAGCTCTAAACTACTGTGCCACCAGGGCTCCTAGGTACACTTTAATTTCCTAAAAACATATAAAAGGCTTGCAAAGATTTGTTTATTTATAATTGATTAGCTCCTATGCATTAGGTATTGTTCTACGCACCAGGAGTACAGCTTTAAACAAGACAGGAAAAGTTTCTTCTCTCATGGACTATACAGTCTAGCTGGGGGAGACAGATGATAATCACTCAAAGGTGTTATAGTAGTAGTAACTGAGAATGCTACTTAAGGCAATGTGGTCATGAACAGTCTTGCTGAGATGGTGAAATTTAAACTGAGATTATGACATTTAAGCTGTGACTTGAATAGAAAAGAAGAGCAAGCTATGCAAAGATCTGTAGGAAATGCATACCTGGCATAGGGAGCAACTACCGAAAACGCTGTAAGTTAGGGCTTATCCATCTCAGGATAGTTTACTTGAAAACCAAGTAAACAATTTCTGCTACATTTTCTTGATCTACTGGCTAGTAATCCCTTAAAAAATCAAGTTAGCTAGGACACAGACAAATCTCAAAATCATTTTATGGGAATTGACTCAATGGCAACAGGTTTTTTAGTTTTGGTTGCTGTTAAGTCAATTGACTCATAGCAACCCTATAGGACAGAGCAGAAGTGCCCCATAGGGTTTCCAAGGCTGTGATCTTTACGGAAGCAGACTGCCACTTCTTTCTCCTGAAGAGTGGGTAGTGGGTTCGTACTGCCGACCTTTCGGTTAGCATCCAAGTGCTGAAGCACTGCACCACCAGGGCTCCCTCAAAATCATTATGCTGAGTAAAAAAAGCCAAAGGGGGGAAATAGTACAGACTGCAAGATATATATAAAAAACACAGACTTATCTATAGGGACAGAAAACAAATCAGTGATTGTCTGAGGATATTGGAGTAGAGTGAGGAGTGAGGGATGGATTATCAAGGATATTTTGGGGATGATAGGAATGATTGTAATTTTGACTACGGCGATGGTCTCATGGGCATATGTATATATGTCATAACTCATCAAATTATAGTCTTTAAATACATGCAGTTTATTGTGCATCAAGCATACCTCAATAAACTATAAGGAAATCAAGATAGTTTGAACATTTTTATTTTATAGCAAATATCTGATAGTTTCTTAGAAGCTCTATTTCCTTTCCTACGTACTTAGTAAGCCTCCTTGATAATGTATTGTATACTTTCCTAATATCTAAATGACACTCACTTGTGTATATTTGGGAGACTATATTTCTTTCTCAGTTTTGGACAGTAAAATATTTGTTAAACTTCAGTTTGCAAACATCTCTTTTAATTAATCTATGTCTCCTCAAGATCTTTGACAGGAGTTGGATAATCTAATTTGCATACTATCTCAGAATTACACTTGAATCCATTCCATCCTGAAACCCTGAATTCACTTAGAGTAACACATATCCTTTTAAAATTCCATCTACCATCTTTGACATCTGTTTCTTTTTGGCAAGTTTTGTTCATTTTCCCTGCCCTTCATCCTCCTTGTCTTCTTCATCTTCCTCCTTCCTCATCTTCTTCTTATCAGTCTGAAAATCATTCTTTATGAAGTGAAGAAAGACACCTGCCAGGAGTCAGTGACGATCTCCCTGCTCAAGCATCCATCACCTGCACCTCCAAGTGGCCTACCTTCCCTTCTTTAGTTGGATTCATACATAAATGGTAACTAGACAGGCTTTTTGTTTCACCTAGCACTGGCTTTATAAATGCCAACTTCTTTAGGCCCTTAAGTATTCTTGACCCTATTCTCATCTCTGTTACTAACAAAACATGGGGTCTTGAGGAAACCACAAACTCTGGGTTGCGGATAGCGTTAGTAACAATTATTCTATTGGCTATAAGGGCATTCTGCCTGGAATATCTGTTATAAATCCCGAGAGGTGATATGGCAGACCTGAATGCCTACGTGCATACCTATTTCACTTTCTCACTATTTCAGTTTCCATTGAAAAATAGACCCTCATAGAGTTGCTATAAATATAAACAGAAACACCTGAAAATCGTGAAGGGAGGACCAGTTCCTGGGGAAAGACATCATACTTGATAAAATAGAGGGTCAGCAAAGAAGAGGAAGACACTCAGTGAGATGGATTGAAACAGTAGCTGCGACAATGGGCTCAAACAACGACCATTGTGAGGATGGCGCAGGCCGGGCAGTGTTTCGTCCTGTTGTACTTAGGGTGCTATGAGTCAGGACTGACTCAACAGCACCGAACAACGAACAGCAACATACAAATTAAAATTATTTTGATCCTTATGTATCCTTTGGGAATTCAACAAAAATGTCTGAGGACTAAAGTTTTTTTTTGACTCTGTCTTGGTTATAGCCAAGTAATTAAATGTATGAGCAACATGAACAATGGCAAAGATAGGTTAGCAAAGTTTGCTTCATGGTTTTGAATATTTAGTGGTAGGAAGGTGTAGAATGTTGGAACATATCTGCAAGTGCAGTATGCTTCTCTAACATCGAGGATGTTGTGATCTTTGCACTGAACTTATAAGAGTCAGCACTTTGGTAAAGGATACTGATTTATAGATCACATATTATGATCTAATTTCCTTATTCATATTGGTAACTTTTATGGATACATTTTTATATAGTAATTTGCATTAAGTATCAGAAATATAAAAAAGAGGAGAGTTTTAGATTCACAGAACTTTGAATCATGAATTAGCCATACGGTAATGACTTCTTTATCAAACATTTAGCATTCTAAGCTTCTGTTTATTCACCCATAAAATAACAATTAATAATAATAATAATAAAGATTTCTTATAGTTTGCCGCATTTGAAAGAATACATACCAAATCTTAGCACACATCCAGGTACATGGTATTCTATTATTATTTTTTGTCTCTCTCCACTGTATTTACTTTGTCACACAATGGCAAAGCACAGGGAAATAATCAGCTTCCCTGACTCAAAGACACATAACAAAATGATGAATATCAAGTCATCATAAACATCTTGACTCCAATTTAGTTTCTATTTCTGTTGTACTGAAACAATATTGGCTTAAGCTGACTAAATTATCTCCATTTTCCAACAGGCACATCTCTTACCACCAAGAGACTCAGCAAATCTGTGATGAGCTATCACATGACTGAAGGTATTTCTTCTTTCTTACCATGACGTACTTAAGGTCTGAGTTGGACAAATCTGTCTGAAGGGTGTGAAGTGACCAAGCAAAGATAAATCACATCTCATTTTCCTTGAAGCAGCCATCTCCAGGAATAGAAAACAGTACATATTGAGACTCCTGATAAGAAAACTTCGGCCCTCTTTTAAAGGCTCACCCTGTACCAGCTTCTACTTCTGGTGACCGAAAGTTGGTCTGACACCCTTCCCCCACCAAATCTGTGATATTCACTTCTGAGCACACCTCCTTTAGCTCTTCTCATCATTTGCTCACAATTTCTTTCTGTTTCCTATGCACTGTTAAGCTTCTGTTCCTGTACTACCTACTCAGTCGGCCTCAAGATAAAATTTAATTTATATTCAATTAAATAAAAGCTTTACCATGTAGCAACATACAACAACCTTGCCTTTTGTATCTTGAATTCAGGATTCCGATATTACTGCCCATGTTGGAATGTGAGGGTGTCAATGAATATAGCCTGGAGAACAAGCACAGGACATTAGAGCTGAAAGGAATTTAGAGATCTTTAATTTTAAAGCTAAGAAATCTGATATTAAAGAGGTTAAGCTACCTCCCCAGAGTTTCAGAGCTGGTTGTCAGCAAGCATATTTTGAACCAGAATTGCACCTCCATGAATCTAAGCCATATGTCCTTGACAAAAACTATGCCGGCTACTAAAATGAGGGCTTTATGGAAATGTGTTGGACAACGAAAGCCATGATACTCTTTCATCTTGGATGCGGTGAAACTTGTCTCTCCCAAAAGGAACAACCTGGGCAACTGACCAGGATAAAGAGATAGGCAAAACCTGGAAAAGTTCACAGAAACTTAAAATCATCTCCTTTGTTCTATGTCAGAGTCATCCAAGTTCAGGATCTTACAAACCCAAAATGTAAGCTTTCCAAAATTCTTCTTATCCACCTAAGGACATCCTGGTTTGAATATGTGGGGGCACTGGTGGTGTAGTAGTAGAATTCTTGCTTTCCATGCAGAAGACCTGGGTTCAGTTCTGGGCAATGCACTTCATGCATAACCACCACCCATCTGTCAGTGGAGGGTTGCATTTTGCTATGATGCTGAGAAAGTTACAGCAACAACCGACTAGAAAGACGGTCCTGATGATGTATTTCTGAATATCAGTCAATAAAATTCCAATGCATCACGACAGTCTGAGCCACCACTGTTCACAGTCATGGTGCAGGACTGGACAGCATGTTGTTTCATTCGGCATGGGGTCACCATGAGTCGGGGGTCAGTTTAATGGTAGCTAACAACAACAGCAGTTGGAATATCATGAACTAGATTCCTTCTTTGGCACAGAGCTTTCCTTCCTCCCTCCCACCCTTCTCCCCTCCCCTCCTTCCTTTGCCATTATTTTTGTTTCCATTGTTGTGTTTTCCTCTACTATGTCTCAGAGACAAAATGGCTCTGAACCCTAATACTAAAGGGCTCTTTCTTTGATAAGGAACACAGGAGTCACAGAGTACTTAATAACGAGAAAGCCAAATAGCATCAGATAAAAACAAAGACCAAAAGGTCATGCTCTAAAAATTAATGAAAAGCTGTTGAATTCACTTAGACCACCAGTGACAGGCAATTTGAAGCCTTGTTAAATAAAAATAATCTTTCCTGTTTGGGAAAAGTCAAAGGTTTTATTTGCCTTTCATTTTTTTAGATTTAAAAAAACAACAACAAAAAGCAAGAGCTGCAAAAAGCTGCAGCTGACAGAGTAAGAGGAGCGAGTTTTTTCAATGAAACCCCTTTCCAACTGCGGTAGCCTATTCTGTTTTCAGGTATTTATAGTTCCATTGGCAACAGACCAGCTGTTCATTTGGCTGAGCCTGAGGCAAAGGCGAATGAGATCGCCATATTGACCGGCAATGGGTAAAGGACAACTGCAGTGAGCAAGTCACTTCGACTCTCTGGGCTCTCATTGAGTCACTTGTAAAATAGTAATTCTTTTAGGTTAACTTTTGTGGTTACTATTAGCTGGCAACATTTTGCAAATAGTAAATACAGCATAAAGAAAATGTACTTTCACTCCTCTCTATCTGCTATCTTTTCCATCTTTGGCTTTTGAATTGTTATCTCCATGGGTTGGAAGGCATTCTACCTATAATGGCATACATTGATCTGCCCTGAATAGTATTAAAACAATCAAGGGACATTTCTACGCCAAAATAAGCCAAGATCAGTCAGACTTTAAAATTTACACACAAGCACACAGGCACACATGCACACAAACACGTACATTTAGGAACTGTATAGAGTAAGAAAACTAATAAGATTAAGTAAGTTTCAGATTATACACTTAACCCCATCTCTGTCAAAGTCACAATCAGCATGTGTATATCATTAATTATCCTGCTTTTATTTTCATTAGTCATTGGAAAACCTGAATATCATAAAGGATAAGAAGTTCAGCCTGGGAGTCAAACAGAATTGGATTCAAACAAACACTGTCTTTTACTAGATTCATGACATTATGCAAACTTTTTAACCTCTATAAAATCCAGCACCCTTTCATGATTAAAGGCACTCAACAAGCTAGGAGTAAAAGGGAAATACTGCAATCTGATAAAGGGCATTTATGAAAAACCCACAGCTCACATTGTACTTAATGGGGAAAGACTGAGAGTTTCTCTTTAAGTTCAGGAACAAGACAAGGATGCCCACTCTCATCACAGCTATTCAATTTTGTACTGGAAGTCCTAGTCGGAGCGATTAGGTAAGAAAAGGAAATAAAAGGTACCCAAACCAGGAAGAAAGAAGTAAAACTATCCCTTTTGGAAGATGATATGGTCCTATATTTGCGGTAGTTACCTCCTTCAAGTAGGCCCCTGACTTATGACGACCCCATACACAAGGGAGTGAACTGCCACCAGATCCTCTGGATCACATCACTGTGATACAAAGGGTTTTCATTGGCTAATTTTCAGAAGTAAATCATAAAGCCTTTCTTTCTTATCCGTCTTAGTCTGGAAGCTCCATTGAAACTTGTTCAGCATCACAGCAACATGCAAACCTCGACTGACAGATGGTGGCTGTGCACGAGGTACATTGGCTGGGAATTGAAGCCAGGTCTCTTGAATAGAAAGCGAGAATTCTACACCTGAACCACCATTGCTCCCATAATGCTACATATAGAACACCTCAAAGAATCCACAAGAGAGCTACCAGAGCTAATAAATAAATGGGACTTCATCAAGATTAAAAACTTTGTGCATCAAAAGACTTCTTCAACAAATTGAAAAGATAACCTACAGATTGGGAGAAAAATTTGGTGGCGTGAAAAGTTCAGCATTCAACTACTAGCCAAATGGTTGGTGGTTTGAAATCACCCAAAGACACTTCAGAAGACAGTTTCGGTGATCTACTGTCTTAGTCATCTAGAGCTTCTATAACAGAAATACCACAAGTGGATAGCTTTAACAAAGAGAAATTTATTCTCTCACAGTCTAGTAGGTTATGAGTCCAACTTCAGGGCATCAGCTCCAGGGGAAGGCTTTTTCTCTCTGTGGTCTCTGGAGGAAAGTCCTAATCATCAATATTCCCTTGGTCTGGTAGCATCTCAGCTCAGGAACCTCAGGTCCAAAGCACACATTCT
>NW_004444254.1:846177-856552 GCF_000243295.1 Trichechus manatus latirostris
AAAAAAATGATTGATCACTGCAAGATTAAAAATCTGAGTAGATTGAGTCAGGCCTATATTGTTTTAATGGGAAAACCTTACTTTGCAAGTAATCTATAGGCAGGTGAAGTAGAATTCCTATGTAAAGGAAAGAGAAAGATATTGTCAGATAAGAAAATATGAAAAAAAAAATTCCATTGCCCGCATCATCCTGATACCAAAGCCAGAAAAGGACACCATAAGAAAAGAAAACTGCAGACCAATATCCCTTATGATTATAAATGTAAAAAGACTCCACAAAATATTAGCAAATCAAATCCAACACCACATTAAAATAATGATACACCATGACCAAGTGAGACTTATTCCAGGAATACAAGGGTAGTTCAACACAAGAAAATGAATCAATGTAATATACAACATTAATAGGACAAAGGAAAAAAAAACATAAGGTCATCCTAATTAATGCAGAATGTGCATTTGCCAAAATCCAATGTTCTTTCATGATAAAAACACCCAGAAAACTAAGAATAAAAGGCAAATCCCTCAACATTACAACAAAAACCACACAGCTGACATCATACTCCATGATAAAAGACTGAATATTTCCCCCCTAAGATCATGAACAAAACAAAGATTCTTGCTTTCACACTGCTATTCAACACTGTACTGGAAGTTCTAGCCAGAGCATTTAGGTAAGAAAAAGAAAAAGTATCCAAATAGGAAAGAAAGGAATAAAGCTATGTCTACTCATCTGAAGGTAGGTTCATGATGAGGATGTCCGTAAAATCATTATTCTTAAACACTGTTATGAAAGTTCTAGCCAAAGTCCTATGATAAGAAAGAAAGTGAGCCAAACTAATTGTCAAAATGTATAAATGTTACTATTGTCCATCTAGGAAAAAAAAAATCCATGGAAATACCCTTAGGTATAACAAGTGAGTTCAATGAAGTTGCTAAAGAAATATCTGACAATCAAGAAATTTCCTATTTAACTGAGTCAACCAATTAGAATAACATGATGAAAATACCTCATTTAGAGTAACAAAAAATTATAAAATATAGAGATATAAAACTTATGATGATATAGCCAGGATCTATATAAAAAGGGTAAAGGGAAAAAAAGAAATCCCTGCAATATTTTATGGTGAACATCAAAGAAGACTTGAGTAAGTAAAGGAAAATATCAGATTTTGAAAAAGCTATATAAGCAAAAAATCAGTAGACTAAAAATCTACCATTTTAATGTAACTCTAGTTAAACTCCCAGTGGGTTAGTTTTTGGCAGTTAACAACTCATTATAAAGTTCTTCAGGGGAAATTAAAAACAAGGAAAATGGCAAAACACATTTTAAAAAGAATATTAATGAGGTGGTGCTTACAATATTATACATTAAAATTATAAAGCTACACTGTTGAAAACTGTGTTCTTGGCAGCATAATGGAACAGCATATAAAACCAAAAAAATACCCAGGCACATGCACATATAGATATCATATACCATGTTTTTACAACACGCAGCTTCTGCATTTGACCGCTGGCCACGCCAGCAAAGCAATTTTTCTAAGTGTGCTATGCTAGTTTTTTTTTTTTTACAGCAACATGTGGACAAGGACTGGCATGGCAGCCCTTGTGAGGAGGGGAAGAAAATGTGGCCGGCAAATAAACGCAGAAGGTGCATGTTATTTGCTTAAAATATGGTAATAAATTGACATTAATGGTGATAAAGGGTGGATGGTTTAGTAATTACCAGAACAAATGGTTTACAATTTAGAAATACAGAATTATTCACCAGTAAAAAAAATAAAAGAAATTATACATATAAATAGACTCATTTTCAGGGGCAGATTAACCAGTAAGCACGGTACGCAACAGCTTGCATCGAGCAAGGTAAGCATGGGCTTAATTGTACTTACTTGCTAATCTGTGGTGAGCAATTTCACATGGGTTTCACCACATCTTTGCTCTGCTGGGGGACAGGTGAAACTGTGCACTGCAGACTGGTGGGAAGGCACCGTTGGTCCCCGGTGTACCTTGCTTATTGGGTAATCTGGCCCTGCTCATTTTAAACCTACCTAAACTGGGAGGAAAAAAAAAACCCACTGCCATCAAAGAGATTCTGACTCATGGCAAACCCATGTGTTACAGAATAGAACTGAGCTCCAAAGGGTTTTCTTGGCTGTAATCTTTACGGAAGCAGATTGTCAGGTATTTCTTCTGTGCCACAGATGGGTGGCTTTGAACTGCCAACATCTTAGTTAGTAGTCCAGTGCAAACCATTTGCGCCACCTAGGAACCTTTCAAAGCTAACTAACTACCAGTGTGCAATAACAAATAAATGTGCATAGTGTGTGTGAGTTTACGTTATTTAATTGAGGCATATAGGTTTATCAAAAGTAAGAGAAACACAGAGAAAGACTCATGAACATGTCAACTTAAACATAAAAACATTCAACGTCAATAAACTGCATAAAAATGTGAAAGGCAAATGGCAATTTTTGGAAAATATTTGCAATATGCATGACAAGAAGTTCACTATCTTTAACATAGAAGTTTAAATTAAAGTATAAATTTAAAAAAGAAAATAATGATTAATAAAATAATGGGCAGAATACATGACCAGAAAATTCATAAAAGAATAAATACTAATGATATGGAAGCATTTTTATCCATATCAGAAATTATAAAATTATAAAGTAAAGCAATACCTCATTTTCACCTAAAAATAGCAAAACAACCGGTGTTTATAAAGTTGCAGGAAATGGAAACCTCTCATACATTGTTGTTGAGAGTATTATATATCTATTTATTTATAGGTGAATAAAATATCAAGGCTATTTCACCAGACTGTTGACAGTGGTTTTCTATAGGTATTTGGGTTATGGGTAACTGGCAGTGGGGAAGAGGGGAGGATTTTTGGGTTTTCCAAAACGTATTTCCTAGTTCAGAAAGATAAAACTGTATTTTTTTAAATGAAAATTTAGCATATCTTCAATTATTAAAAATATAATTATCTTTTCCAAAGTTTATTTAAGATTTTTTTTTTTTTAGTTGGCCCATCAGACATAAGAGAAGACTGAACTAACGCATCTTGCTTGTGTAGATGCTAAGGGGAGCCCAGGTTGAAGCCAGGGAATTGTAATTTGGGAGAATAAGTGAGATATTGAGCTATTGCTGAGACACAGGTCTGAAGCTCTGAGCTTTCTCTTGTTATTAAGGGATGAACAAATGGAGATGGGGAGCTCAGCTGAGAAGAGCGAGAGGCAATGGAGGGATACAAATCGAGATGAACAGTGGCTGACTCGACAAAACTGTTAAATGACTTTGCAAAAGACCTGTCACAATGGATAAACGGTGCCTCCTGAAGAAGCAGCTTAGCATTCCTGCAGTGCACATGCAATTATTTCCAGGGACAAGATTGAGAGGAAGGATAAAGGGAGAGGAAGTGAAAGAAGATCAAAAGGTCCCTTAATAAGTCTGCAGACATTACTTAAATGAGGGGCAACTGGGAGGAAGACGACTATAAAAGAAAAACCAAAACAAAAAATAGATGTACTTCATTTTAAGCTCCAGTCACTGGGCAAGTGTCCACCATTTCTGCTCTTCCTCTGCTCATGAAAAATTGTACATTGCTCCGTGGATGTTGACTACATTCTAATTGTTTTCATGGTAAATGAGGCATGAAACTTAGTATTGTCAAAAACATGATGTCCAAAGAGCGCAGCCACATTTTATCTTCCCAGAGGATCACTCTCAGGGGTTGAAGCTGTCCGTGGTACCTAGGAGACTTCAGATACCACCTTTTAGCATTTCTTTAAAGCAGATTTTTAGAGAAGGACATTTTTTTCTAGTATTTCCTTTGGTGCAATAACAAAAATAAGTCCTCCTGAAGGATAGGAGAAACTCTGTTACACCTAATGACTGAAACACACCCAAGGAAGAGGCAGGAGATGAAGTCTCCTCTTTAAGACATATGGAGAATTGTCTTGGCAAACATTTGTTGTTGTTAGCTGCCATGAAGTTAGCCCCTGAATCATGGTGACCCCATACATAACTGAACATGTTTTCATTGGCCGATTTCCAAAAGTAGATTGCCATGCCTTTCTTCCTAGTCCATCTTTGTTTGGAAGCTCCACTGAAACCTATTCAGCATCATAGCAACAAGCAAACTTCTCCTGTCAGATGGGTGGTGGCTGCACATGAGATGCATTAGCCAGGAATTGAATTAGGGTCTCCCAATGGAAGACAAGTAATCCACCATTGAACCACCACTAGTAACATTTGTTACACCCTTTATATTGCAGTAAGGACCCCGCTGCTAACAGAAAATCTAGGTCTCACGCTGCTGATTGTCATGATTTAACCCTATTCATTAGAAACTAATCAAAGGATACACAAATGGTTTCAAACCAATAGATTTTATTTTGTTAATTTTCCCTCTGCCATCTTTTCATGAGTGTGAGCTGACTGGCCAGAATATTTTAGGGTCAAAACATTTTCAGAGCGATTTTCCACTTATCCCTGCGGTCTGCAAGTCCTCTGGGTGGGAATTGCAATCCTTTTTGGTCAACTTTCTCATAATGAATAGGAAAAATATGTTATGATACAAATAATTGGGTGAAATGACAGTCTTCCTCTTGCTGCCCTCCACAGACTCCATGCCTCCCAAATTTAATTCAGATCTGTTCATAACAACACATTAGCCACATTCTATATGCAGGTATCTTGCCCTTAAGGAACTACCCCAAAACCAAACCCATTGCCATCGAGTCGATTTCGACTCATACACCAGCCTAAAACAGGTCAGAGATCTGGAGCTTCAGTGTCCTTGGGCTATTTGCAACTGACACCATAATGTTCAGTTGTGTGGGGCAGGGTGGAGAGCAGGTAATCTGATCTTTTTATGATAACCCATATAGCAGCCTCTCTATTTGGAGCCTGACACAGAATTCTTTAGACTTGAATTAGAAAAGGCACTTCTTTGATAGATTTCTTCTTGTTCCAGTTTACAAGCAACTAATCCTCACTGCATTGGATCAAACAGACGGAAACAATCAATTCTGAGAAAGCAAGCAGTGCCAGGTCTGCTCAATCTTTCCTCAATGAGCAGCAGAAGAGAGAGGCAGGGGAAAGGAAAGACAGAAAGAAAACTCAGGTGTGCCAGCACCGAAGACAGCTTAGAAAAGGAAAAGATGAAGAGACAAGTTGAAATATATATCCTGGCAGGTGGGAGCACTTGCTGTCAAAGGGAGAGGCAGAAAGACCACAAAGATGCCAAACACCCCAAAGCTTTGAGCACTGAGGGGTGTGTGAAGGGAGCAGAGGCAGACAGAAGTGGTTGTGATGTCAAAACAAAGAAATAAGCAGCAACATCTCTAGTGAGAAAAGAGGTCTGGATTTACTTTGGTCTCCATAGTCTATGATCTATAGGACAATGTGATGAGCAAGTTAATTACTGCATTTAGGTAATTAAGTCTTAGAGAAACTGGTGCCTTTCAGAGCGGTATTAATTTACACCTCTAGATCGTTCTAGGCTTGACTGACCATTTGGTGAGAAGTCACACTGGAACCACAGCCTTACAGTGGCAGGAGGAAGATTAATGAAAGTGAGCTAGAAATAAGATGGCCCCCATATTAATGGCTTTCTCTCTGCCTTTGGACGTGAACTGCATGATGAGCTGTTTCCTTATTTACCAGCAGACACCTCTTCCCTCAACAAATCTATTCTCCCATCCATTTTGCTTCTCGAAGAGTGGACAGTGACTTAGCCTTTGCCTCTCTTTGGTCCTTTGTCCTCTCACATGGCCATTATTTCTTCCCTTCTTGCCCCCCTGAATTTGTTTTGGTCAAGTTGAAAATATTGGTCTACAATAAGCGGCATCAAAAGGGGCTAATCTGGATAATGGTTCTCCCTCTCTTGACTCATTAACCATTCTCATGGTACTCAGAGATCCACCCTTGCCCTGCCGTGGTTGTGGAGTCAGATTTTTTGAGCAAATGTGATAAACATCTTCAGCGGAGAAGTAAAAAGAATGAATGTTCCCTTTATCTTCCTAGAAAAAAAATTACTGTTTAAGAGTGGGAAGATGAAAATATTTCTCATCTTCATATTGGCAGTGAGGCTACTTTTTTTTTTTTTTGGCTGAGTAATGGCTCTAAATTGATATCTGTATACAAACATGTAACTGGCAAATAGAAATATATGTTGATGTGCATGTGTGTCACCAAATTACATCCTCTTTACCATAAACTATTTATTAATAATATGTATTTAAACATAGATGTAGCTTCATATTTGCATACATGTGTATAAGACATCCTCCTTGTCTTCAAAAGGAAGTGAGAATGTTCCAAGTCTGGTGCACCAATAAAGAACTACTGCACCTACCTTCATCTGGCACTCCTCAGGGTTTTTCTCTCTGTCAAAACTCCACTTGACTTTCATTCCTGAGATGTTCTCCAGTGGGAGCACAGAAGTCCAACTTCCCTGTCTCCCCCATGAACATCTTACCTCTGGAGGTGGTGGTCCAGAGCCTCCTCCTCCACATTCAGTAGAGTTGCTGCACGGGTCAGGAGCTGGTGGCTGCAGCTTACAGATTTGAGTTCCAAGATAAGGAGGCCCAAGCAGAACATGGCTCCCATCTCTTCCAGCTCTCTGGTACCAAACTGTAGACCCTGATGGTTAAACAAAGCAGTCAACAGTGAAAATATGATGCAAACTGAGTGGTGACGATTTGAGATTGGGAGGAAGAACTTCTGGACACATGCCTGTCGCAGAAATTGGGAAGTAAATAGGGTGTATCCATCACTACCCAATGTATTTTTTTGTGCTTTGTAGCCCACTCATTGGATTGGTGGATCTCAGTCTGTGTTATGTTGACTTTGAGGGCTCCCTAGAAGTACCCACAAGACAACAAAGAACTGGTAGGGGATAGAAAAGGGACAGAGGGTAGGTGGAGATCCAGGAGTTTGCCCTACTTTGGCCAGAGCAGCATTACTTCAATCTGTTTTCATATCAGGGTTCCAGTTAAGATCATATTTGATAAAAAGGATAGTGCTGCTAAAACAAAGGTTTGGAAACAGCCTTACTAAGAGAGACGCTTTCTCTCCCTTAAATTTATCAACCAATGGAGAAGAGTCAGTAAATCCTTCAGATATAAATATCAAAACTTAAAAAAATATCATTTATGTAGAATCACCTGTTCAGGCAGAACACAAACAGATACTCTTTCTTACACGGATGTTCATTGCAGCAATTTTTGCAATAGCCAAAAATGTGGAAACAAACGAAATGTCTATCAACAGATAAATGGATAAACAAAAGGTGGCATATACATACAACAAAATGTTACTCAGTCATAAAGAGAAATGAAGTCCTGATGCATGCTATAACAGGGATAAACTTGAAAACACCATGCTGAATGAAATAAGTCAGTCACAAAAGGACAAATACTTTATGATCTCATTTATATGAAATAAGCAAATATATAGAAACAAAAAATTATTAGTGGTTACCAATGGTGGGAGAAGGGGGAAAGGGGGAGTTTTGCTCAGGGGGCACTGAGTTTATGTTATCAATGGTGGGATGGTTTGGAAAAGGATAGCGAGAATGGTTGCACAACATGTAATCAATATCACTGAATTGCATATGTATGAATTGTTGAGTTGGTGTATGCTTTGTTATGTATATTTTCACCACAATTTAAAACAAAACAAAACATTGAGCTATACTAAGATGACACAGAAAAAGCAAGCCATGACATGCACTATCCAGTATGATCCATGAAGTAACAGATAATAATAACAATTAACAACACTTTTTTTATTGAACACTTACTATGTGCCACATACTGTTTGGAGCCTTTTCACATGCATTAACACAATGAATACTTATCAAAGTCCTATGAGTTAGGTATTGCCATTCTACCAATAAGAAGATTCAGGTACACAGAACCAAATAACTCATCAAAGGTCTCACAGCTAGTAAGGAGTAGAGGCTAATCTGTGAATTTTGGCTTCACCGCTCTACATAAAGTGCTATACATAGACTAGGAGTGACACTGTGTTACGTGGTGAGGTACAAAGTGCATACCCGTATCCTTTACCTTCTAGTCAATTCTGACTCATATCAACCCTACAGGACAGGGTAGGAGTGTCCATAGGGTTTCCAAGGCTGCAATCTTTAAGGAAGCAGACTACCACATCTTTCTCCCGCACAGTAGCTGGGGGATTTAAACAGCTGACTTTCTGGTTAGTAGCCAAGCGCTTAACCACTGTGCCGCCAGGGCTCCAGAAAGTGCATGGTTTTGGAAATTAGATAGGAATCAAGTCTGAATCCTAGTTTCACCATTTCTGGCTTTATAATCTTGAATTTAGTAAAGTCCATTAGCCTTGATTTTCTCATTTATAAAATGGGACTATAATTCTTCCCTCATAGGCATTCACCTGGGCATCTGGTGATAAGGAAATTTATGAAGTTCTCAGAATATTGATCAACATTAGCCCAATTTCTCCTTCCCTCTTCCTAGCAAAGATGCTTATTATGAAAGAATTCAATGTGGTCCTGAGGTCTTCATGTTTATAAAATACATTTCACTTAAAAAATAAGGCATCAACAGTCGAACATTATTTTTGAAATATGGATTTTTACATCTAAATAATAGTGATAGAGAGGACAGGGATAGGACAGTAAGGATTCAAAAAGATTGATCGCAAGCATCCCAGAGGAAAAACAAAACTTCTAACTTGGAAGTCTCACAAAAGAATTTCTAGGTAAAAGGATAAAGGGAAGTGGAAAATTCTCAAGTTCATTTCAACTGTTTGAAAATTTGATTGGCTACATGTTTTGAGAGTTCAGAGTTAAGGGAAGTATGTTCCACAGTAAATAATAGTAATGGGAGGGGAAAGACAGATGTTTAATAAGTTATTTTTCTTAAGTCACTTGAAAAGCTCCCATTTTACAGAGAGAGAAAAAGCTCAGTCTTTTTCTGTGTACTAAAGCTCTAAGGTCTGGTTCTTTCCCCCATCCTTCTTTCCTGGCTGCTTTTCTTCATTCTAGAATGGCTATCTTCATTGGGAGAAATGAAGTAAAGTCACAGCTTCCTCCCCAGTCAGCCACCTCACCAGTGGCAAGAGAAAGTCCATGAAGAGGATGTGAACAAGGCTCGGGCCCTTCAAGAGTAGGCAGCATGCCTTATACGCATTTATAATTCCAGCATCTAGCAGAGCACATAATAGGTGCTCTGTGGCTTGCATGTTACTCTGATGCTGGAAGCTATGCCACCATTATTTCAAACACCAACGAGGTCATCCATAGTGGACAGGTTTCAGCAGAGCTTCCAGACTAAGACAGACTATGAAGAAAGGCCTGGTGATCTATTCCCCAAAATTAGCAATGAAAACCCTATGGATCACAGCAGAATATTGTCCAATGTAGTTCTGGAAGATGAACCCCCTAGGGTGGAAGTCAACAATGGACTCAAGCATGCTGGCGATCCTGAGGATGGCATGAGGTGAAGTAGTGTTTCATTCTGTTGTACCTGGGGTCACCTTTGACTTGACAGCAACTAACAACAACAACAAAAGAAGGAGAAGTCCTTTTGGATATAAATCTCATAGCACGCACCACATGGACAGATCCTGAAAATCCCTGCAGACCAGTCAACTTCTATACAATGACTGCTGAAATGATAACACTTTTAAAATGCAAAAATATTTTCACATCCCAGGTAGTGGCCCAATTATTTCAGAAAATTGTTAGTATTATAAAAAGACTAGTCCAGAAGACCTCAATTAAATGAATTTGTACCACTTACGAGCTGTGGGGTCTTGGACAGGTCACTTATTCCATTTTGTCCTCTACTAGTAATCTCTTTTTAGTACTCAGCTGTTTTATTCTCACACAGTATCATAAATATTTGTTTCTATGGATAACCTCCTCTCATTCCCTGTCCCTATTCCAGGAGTAAAATTATCAAAAGCAAAGACTAAGAAACATCTGTTTCTTATTTAACTTTATAACCCTGGAATGAAGGAAATAACCTGTCATATATTATATCTTCAATATGTGACAAATGGAGAAATGTTGTTGTTGTTAGGTGCCACCGAGTTGGTTCTGACTCATAGCGACGCTATGTACAAAAGAACAAAACACTTCTCCATCCTGTACCATCCCCATAATCATTGTTATGCTTGAGCTCATTGTTGCAGCCACTGTGTCAACCCGTCTCATCCAGAGTCTTCTTTTTCGCTGACTTTCTACTTTACCAAGGATGAAGTCCTTCTCCAGGAACTGGTCCCTCCTGACAACACGTCCAAAATACGTGAGACGAAGTCTCGCCATCCTTGCTTCTAAGCAGCATTCTGGCTGTACTTGTTCCAAGACAGATTTATTTGT
>NW_004444254.1:858096-859274 GCF_000243295.1 Trichechus manatus latirostris
GATCATTAGTGTTCAATGCATCAAATTTATTCTTGAGATGGTCTCTAAATTCAGGTGGGATAGACTCAAGGTTGTACTTTGGCTCTCGTGGACTTGTTCTAATTTTCTTCGACTTCAACTTGTACTTGCATATGAGCAATTGACAGTCTGTTCCACAGTCAGCCCCAGGCCTTGTTCTGACTGATGATATCAAGCTTTTCCATCATCTCTTTCCACAAATGTAGGCAATTTGGTTCCTATGTATTACATTTGGCAAGGCCCACGTATATAGTCGCCCTTTATGTTATTCAAAAAACGTATTTGCAATGAAGAAGTCATTGGTCTTGCAAGATTGTATCATGTGATCTCTAGCGTCATTTCTATCACCAAGGCCATATTTTCCAACTACCAAGCCGCCTTCTTTTTTCCAACTTTTACATTCCAATCGCCAGTATTTATCAATGTGTCTTGACTGCTTCTTTGATCAATTTCAGACTGCAGAAGTTGGTAAAAATCTTCAATTTCTTCATCTTTGATCTTAGTGGTTGGTGTGTAAATTTGAATAATAGTCATAGTAACTGGTCTTCCTTGTATGCTTATGGATATTATCCTATCACTGACAGCATTGTATTTCAGGATAGAGCTTGAAATGTTCTTTTTGACAATGAATGTGACACTATTCCTCTTCAATTTGTCATTCCCCATATAATAGACCATATGATTGTCTGATTCAAAATGGCCAATACCAGTCCATTTCATCTCAATAATACCTAGGATATCGATCTTTATGCGTCCCATTTCATTTTTGTGGACTTCCAATTTTCCTAGATTCATACTTTGTACATTCCACTTTCTGATTATTAATGGTTGTTTGCAGCTGTTACTTCTCATTTTAAGTTGTGGCACATCAGGAAATGAAGGCCCGAAAGCTTTATTCCATCCATATGATTAAGGTCAACTCTACTTTGAGAAGGCAGCTGTTCCCCACTCGTATTTTGAGTACCTTCCAACCTGTCTTAGGCTGGGTTCTCTAGAGAAGCAAAACCAGTAAAGTGCATAAATACATATATAGAGAGAGATTATATCAAGGAAACAGCTCACGTGATTGTAGAGGCTAGAATGTCCCAAGTCCGTGGATCAGGGTGGAGGCCTCTCCCAAGTCACACAGCTGCAGAAGCTGGCAAGCCCAAGATTGGAAC
>NW_004444254.1:859374-860919 GCF_000243295.1 Trichechus manatus latirostris
TCTGCTTATATAGAGATGCGGGCCACACCCCCAAGGAGACTCCCTTTCATCTGATTGGCTACTCACAGTATATTCAATTGTGGGAGTGATTACATTAAAACACAGAGAATAATGGCCCAGCCAAGTTGACACACAATCTTAACCATCACACAACCTGAGGGGCTCATCTACATCAGACAGTGTTCTGTCAGTTTGTCGTACTGTGGTGGCTTGCATGTCGCTGTGATACTGGATGCTTCACCACTGGTATTTCAAATACCAGCAGGATCACCCTTGGTGGACAGGTTTCAGTGGAGCTTCCAGACTAAGACAGGCTAGGAAGAAGGACCTGGCAGTCTACTTCTGAAAAAATCAGCCAATGAAAACCTTTGAATAGCAAATGGATAAATAAAAACCCGTTTCCACTGAGTTAATTCCAAGTCATAGCAACCCTATAGGACAGAGTAGAACTGCCCATAGGGCTTTCAAGGAGCAGCTGTTGGATTCAAACTGCCAAATTTTGGTTAGCAGCTGAGCTCTTAACCACTGCACCACCAATGGGTGACTATGGAGAGTCACAGATGGCTTATAGCTTGGAGAAATATTGTATCTGTCAAGTGAAACTTGATGTTTCTAGGTAATAAGAGCATGAGTGCCTTCAAATTATGTGCTCCTGTTGTCAAATATCGTGAGTGTGTTTTTGGCATTTGCATCTCTAGATATTGTGAAGGTAACAGGTAGATGAAATTTTGACCTCTACTTTAGTTAGTTATCATGAGTTCACAGTAGCAAGGTTATAAATAAACCTGGTTTTGTATTAGTTTATAAGTGAGTCTTAATAAAATAGAGACCCAATCCTTTACTCCCTCAGCTTAGATGTGTTGATTAGGAATTTTTTCCCCAGCCAATAGCAGAAAACCTGACTACAGTGGCTTACACAATAGGGTTTTCAAACATGTAAGTTTTTTGGAGGTAGAAAGCTCACGGCATTATTTCGGTGACTTACAATCAGCACCACTCTATCTGCCATTCTCCTGGCTTTCTCACCATGATGTGCTCAAGTCAGTACATCTTATTCAAGAAAGGAGAAAGAGAAAATGGAAGGATGCATCAGCAGACTCCTGCTTATATTTCACTGGCCATAACTGTGTATAATATAATAAAGCTATCTCCAGCTGTCAGAGAGTCTGGGAACTGAGCATTTTAATTAATTCATCCTCTTTAGAAGAGACAATTTCTCTTTAGGAGAGAAGAAGGCTAGAAACAAGTGTTGGGTTAGCCAACAAGCAGCACCATATACCAGTGCTACTAGAAAGTATAGGTCCCTATCTAGACGTAGTATTGGTAAGCAATACTCAGTAGCACAACTCTTTACATTTTATTATTTTAACTTTTCTTGATAATACATTTTGAGAAAAGTACAATTCACACTTATATTTGATTGAAAATCAGCTACTACCCTTATCATCACATATTTTTTTTTTTAAATATTTTATTGTACTTCAGGTGAAGGCTTACAGAACAGATAGTTTCTCATGTAACAGTAACACACATGCTGTTTTATGA
>NW_004444254.1:861419-891542 GCF_000243295.1 Trichechus manatus latirostris
TGAGTTAGAATTATGCTCTACATTCTTCTCCAGCTCTGTCCAGAACCCTCTGTTGTCATCACATATTTTTTAATATCATCAATATGTGAAGGATGTGTATTATTTCAGGAGATTACATATTTTAAGACAAACACGGGATCCACAAAAAATAAGTTTTAAAAGCATAAATGCTGATAATTGGTGAGCAAAAGAGGAGAAAACGATTCATAATCAAAGATGGGGAAGTGTTTCATTGCATTAAGTAAAAATGCCTTTTACACCCAGCAAATTGGCAGACACATATTTAAACTTATAATATTTAATGTTGACCCATATGCTAAAGCTAGCACATATCAACACACCAGGTGGAAGTGTTAAATTGATTCACACTTTTGGGAAAGTGGTTCAATGGCATTTGACATGGTAATGTCACTTCTGGGAACTTTCCCTAATACAATGACTCAAAATAAAAGTGAAGCTATATGCATAAAAAAGTATATTATTTCAGTGTTATATACAATAATCACGATGTGACCCACAAAAAAAGAAAAGTAAACCCCTAATAAGGGAGGAATGACTAAGGAAATCATAATGTAATAAATTTGATGTGATATAATGAAGCCATTAAAATAATTTTAAGGATTACTTAGCAATATGGAAAATTCTCATAATTTAATGATCTGTGAAAAAGCAAAATACAAAGTACATAATGATGTGATTTCTAGTGAAGATTTGGCAAGGAAAACAGAGGTAACTACTCTCCCCCTCCCCTGCCCCCAACTCTAGACTTTATTACTAGGATTTGCCAAGAGAATACAAAAATTGGGAGAAGAGACTCTATAATCTTATTGAGGAGATATCCACATTCCAAAAACTTTAAGGAATTACTGTTCCTTGAAAAAAAAAATTTTTAACTATAGATGGCCAATAAATGAGTGATAGTATTTCCTTCAGCAGTTTTTAAGATCTTCTCTTTGTCTTAGATAAAAATGTATTTTACTTGAAATTTTTTACACTAAAGATTGGTGTCTTTCATCAATTCTAGAAAAATTTCACCCATTATCTCTTTGAATATTACCTCTCCCTTATTCTGTCAAAGAAATAAAAGACAAGGCTAAAACTCCTATTAAACTTATATTATTTCTTCTCACTATTTATCATCCCTATCTCTTACCCTTACTTTCATATTTTCTATTTCTTTCTTTCATTGTAATAAGTGCTGAATTTTTTTTATATCAATGTTCCATTTTAATAATTCTCTCTCCAGCTGCTCTCTAGTTCACCCATCTCAAAAACTGTCTCTGAAACATTGCAAACACAGTTATTCTTCCTGATTATCCCTGTACATGCAAACTTTGTGGGTATGATTCCATAGTTCGATTTTTCTGCTGACTGTCCATATTGTAGACTTGTTTACTCAATTATTTTAATGATTTTTTTAAATTATAAATTCACTTTTTTTTAACTTTAAGAAATGTCTTGTGGATTGTTTCAGAAGTGCTTTTCTCCAGAGAGAACTTATGTTTCCTCTACCAGGTATTTGGGGACACTACTAACCAGGGACCATTACAGATAAAATTTTGACTTGAGGCCTTTTGGGCTATACTGTACATTTGAATTATGACTCCCAAATTGCTTGAGGGAGGGACTGTGTTTAGGCATTATCTGTAAAGACGCAACTTTTTTTTTCTTTTTTCTGCTTTACCCAAAGCCATGGCCAAGATAATCAGGTATCTCCACTTTCTCCCTCTGCAGATTCTGGTTTTACTAGTTCATCAACTGAGGTTATACTCTTCGGAGAGCTCAGGTTTCAATGGTGGTCTCCAGTAAATCTTCCAACCTTTCCTGGGCCTCCATTTTTGTATGAAAACCCAAACTCTAACAGATAGGTATTAGTATCACATCTAGAGTATTGACAAGAACCTGTGGCAAAGTCTATCTCTTTTAATAAAACTGGGCAGCACTGAACAATCTGTGTAAACATACTCAGAGAGAAAAGATATTTGATTTATGAAGAAACATTGCCGTTCCGGAAAAGAGAAACATTCTGAAGACAACAAACAAATATCATTTTTATGAAACATACACTGCGAGAAGTAAGAAAATCTGAGACATTTCTTGTTTATATTTTCAGCAGCAATCAAGAGCATATTGTATTGGTGAAAGTACAAGAGGCATGAAATGGCAATCATAAGATATTAGAAGAGACTTCATTATGGAGATGGAAAATACAGTTTCTACCTGAAGAGGCAAAATGGAGAGAGTTAACAGATTTTTCAAAGCAGAAAATGCAATCCGTTACCTAGAAGACATAATCAGGACATTTTCAATATCTCAAAAGAAAAAAAGAGATAATATGATGAGTTAAATATGATGAGTTGTAGAACAGGTTAAGAAAAAGTAATCTACTCCTTTATGGAATTTCAGACTCAGATAATAAGGTAGTCACAACAGAAGCCACGAAGGAGAAGAAGGAAAAGAAAAGAAAAACAGGAGGAGAAGGAGCAGGAGGAGAGAACTTTGCTGTGTTAAAGAAAATGTCTGAATCTATAGATCACAGAGACTCAACATATATACAAGATATAATTGATGGGGAAAAGAAGTATCAGGATCCCTATATCTCATAAAATTAAGAAGCCTAAAATTTGCTCACACTACTAAATAACAGTCAGTGAAGCAACATGTACAGGATTTTGCAGAGAAAATACGGTGCCTCAAAAATGTTGTTTATATGCGAGGGCCTAAGGAAGACAAAGCAGAGGAGGAAAAGCACTGAATGCAAACCATACCTAGATAAGGAAAGGTCTCATACTTCATTTTAAAATATTAACATAACCCTAATACAAAAACGGATCACTACTGAATATAAAAGACAATAAGCCAAGCATATATATACATACACACACATGCATACATACACATATATATGTATTCTAATTAAATAATTAAAGAAAAAATTGTTTAAATTCAGAATTAAGACTATATAAAAGAATTAGGCAACTTTAAACAGCCTTGGTGGTGCAGTGGTGAAAGCACCTGGCTGCTAACCAAAAGGTCAGCAGTTGGAACCCACCAGTCACTCCAAGGGAGAAAAGAAGTGGTGATCTGCTCCTGTAAAGATTTCAGCCTAGGAAACCCTCTGGGGCAGTTCTACTCTGTCAAATAGGGTCACTATGAGTTGTAATCAACTTGATGGCAAACAACAACAATGCAACTTTACCTAAGAGCATTTTCTGAAGAATGGCACAGAGATGGCGTCATTAGGAAACCTACTAATGTAAATGGTAATATACCAAGAGGTCATCCTTCAGCTGAATAACAGATTGGCTTCTAAAATAAATAATTATCACACACACACACCCCGGTGAGTACTGTGCTCATTTGAAAATCATCTATATAAGATCAAACGGTCAACATTTACCCTCAAAGATGAGAAGGTAAGGGGGAGCAGGGAAGCTAGATTAATGGAAATGAAACAACCAGAACAGAAATAATGAGGTTGACACATTGGGAAAAATGTAACCAATGTCACTGAACAATGTGTACAGAAATTGTTAAATGGGAACCTAATTTGCTGTATAAACTTTTGCCAAAAACACAATAAAACATTATATTAAAAAAGCATATGAGAACAAAACAGAAACTCTGAATGGATGCTGAAGAAGCATTTTATGAAATTCAGTACCCATTTCTGATGTGATTCTTGATAAATGAGGCCCATAGGACACTTCCTAAGCCTGAGAAGCAGCATGACACGGTGGGTATAAGCACAGGCTCTGGGACCCAGATTGCTGGGGCTTCAATTCCAGGGCTGCCACTTACTAAATGTATGATCTGAGGAAGTCATGTGACCTCTCAGTACCTCCCTTTTCTCATCTTTAAAATGGGGAAAATAATACTTACATGATAGGGCTGCTAGAATAACTTAGCGAGTTATTATATGCAAAATATTTAAATGAATATTTGGCCCATTGCACATTATGTAAATATTATCAATAATAACAGCAAGTGCTTATATAAAATCAATAGTCAAAATCACACAACACTGAGTTCTTCTTAAAACTATGGCCAAAACAAGGATGCCTTTTCTCATCTACGCTATTTACCATTATTTGACAAGTTCCAGACAATACAACAATACAATAAGATAAGAAAAAGTGTGTCATGTATATTAGAAAGTAAGGAACAACATGATCATTGTTTGAAGACTGATTATGTACCAAAACAAAACAAAGGAATCAACTGAAACAGAAAATCTATTAGACATAAGGGAAGAATTGGGTAAGTAGACAGGTTACAAATTAAATGTACAAAAATCAATTTTCTTTTTATATACCAGAAAAATAAACTAGTAAATATAATAAAATTTCCATTCCCACTAGCAACACAACTATAAAATATCTAGGAATGTTATTAATAATAAATATCACAGGGTTATATGATAAGAATCCAAGGACTTTAACAAAGATAACAAGGAACATTTAAATAAATGAAGAAATATGCTGAATTCTGAAAAGCAAGACTCAGTATGGTGCAAAATCAATTCTCTCATATTAGTCTATAAAATTAAAACATAGGAAATCAAAACACCAGTGAAGATTATCCAGCTTGGCAAACTGATTTCACTTTCAAAGAATACATGACAAGAATATCCAAGAATAATTAGGGAATAAAGAGTAAAGAAAAATGACTGGGGTTCTCCCTTACAGATATGAAAAAGCTCTTACAGAGTTACAATAATTAAAATGCCATGGTTTGATGCAAAACAAGGCAGGCACATCAAGGGAAGAGTACAGAAAGCACAAAATAAGACTCTGAAATATGTAAGGGTTTGCATATGATAGGTGCCTTTCAAGTCACCAAGAAATGGATTATGAGAAAGATAAAGCAAAATGAATGGCTTAATATTTGGGGAGAAAATCTCACCACGAATATAAAAATTGATTCCATATTGATTAAAGAGTTAAATTTTCAAATAATTAAACCATAAAAAGTAGGATTAAAATAATGACTCATATTCTTTTTATCATCCCTCAACCAGGGGGACGTCTTTTGCTGTGTATCTTCAAAGGAAGGAATCATAAAGGAAAATATTAATGATTGACTAGATAAAATTTAAAGATATCTGAATAGTTTAAAATATTACAAACTAAACTAAGATGTAAATAACAAAATATACATAATTTCAATGAGTGGAAAAAAAAAACACTTCACTTTGCTATACAATTCAAATTACTGTAATATTAAGATAGTATGGTTTGCTTCTCAATTCAGGCTTACCCTTGCCCTCCACCTCATAATGGACTGCTAGCAAAGGGAGAGGAAACAGATCCTATTATAACTGTTACTAGTGGAGGTGCATACTCCTGCATTAGTGCCCAAGGACAGTTTGGAAACATGTTTCAAAAGCCTTAAAAACATTTAAGCTCTTGGAGTTAACAATTCAAATTCCAGAAATTATTCTTAAGAAAATATTCATAGGATGAGCAGTAGAGAAAATCCTAAAGGTAATCCAACCCAAAATACACCCCTATTAAAAAAAAAAAATTGCCATCAAGTTGATTTCGACTCATAGCCACCCTACAGGACAGAGTAGAACTGCCCCATAGGGTTTCCAAGGAGCTGCTGGTGGATTTGAACTGCCAACCTTTTGGTTAGCAGCCAAGCTCTTAACCACTGTGGCACACCCCTATATTACTATTAAATAAACATGAGAGTATTTACATCATGAAATATTAAATATTATGCTATGTTTTGAATAGGTAACATCATGGGAATACATTCATGATATACATTAAGGTGTAATAGGTTGACTACAGTACATTACACTACATACATTACATATTCAATCGATTATGATCCCAATTTTACTTAAAAATTTTTAAATGTCATATGTACACTAAAATGTTAACAGTGGTTATCACTACATTGTGAGGTTACATGATTTGAATTGTTTGTGTGTTTTCCCTGTTTTATTTGTTCTAATCACAAAAAATAAGTAATATGCTTTTGCCACTCATAATTCCTTAAGCAATTTATTTAAGCCTGGAAAAAGTATAGTATATATCGAAATTAATATGCTATTTTATATGAGACTTCAAATTTGTAAGTAGAAAGAAAGTTAAAATTAACTTTTGTATAGCGTTAATCAAATTAAATTTAAATTAAATATTTTAATTTAAATGTTTGACAATGACAAAAGGCAAGCAAAAAACCTGGTTAGCAGTATTTCATTTCTTGAGTATCTACTTTTTCCTTCATACTAAATACCTGGAACCCTCTAATTTCCCCTTAAATTCTTTTGGGTCACTAGGGCTGTGCCCGTTTCCCTTTTGGGTAAATGTCCTGCAACTTAATGTCTAATAAATATATAGCAACGAGAAATGTATTCCCCTGATGGGGTCCCTGGAAGCATCCTCAGAATCTCTATAAAGTGCCCAGCCTGACTTGAGAGACAGTGACTTTAGGAGATTTAAACAGGTTTCGAGAGGCTCTAAACGTGAATTAAATTTGTACATACCCCACCTTGATACAAATCCAGCAGCAACATTAAAACCAAGCCAATCCAGCCACGCAGATATGTGAACTCTAATAGGTGGCAGAGAACAAAGCGAGGGGGCTGGTGGATGGAGTTGGCTTCCCCTCTTATCGACTCCATCAAATGGACTCTAATGCTTTCATGCTAAGGACCGAATCAATCAGTAAGCATGTTGGCCTCTCTGTCAGACTCCATCTGATGGCCTTCTTCTCTACAAAGCCCCCTCTGTGCCTATCCTTTCAGCCCAAGCTTCCTAATCCATTACCGACAATTGTTTCCTTAGTAACTGTGAAAAGGCCCCTAGGTTCACTGAAACTGCAGGGCTGAAGTTGTGGGCTGGATTTCAGATTTGTTCCTCATTTCTACACTGGACTTTCCATGTGTCTTTTACTGGTGAATTTGTGTCTCCACCATGAATGACCACTACAGACAGCTGGGTCCTGTGCGATTGCCTTCCCATGTCTTTATATGAAGATAAATGTAAATCAGAGACTGTATCATTGGATAGCATAGAGTTTTAGCACAAGAGGGATCTCAGCAAGCTTAACTTTCCATTTTATAGATGCGTAAGCTGGCAGTGCCTTATACAAGATTTAATTTTTTGTATATTTTCCTTATTTTATTTGTCTTAATTAGCATGTTTTTAGTTCAGCTGACCATTAGTGAAAGGTGTATTGTGTTCCGTGATACTCTGGTGCAACCTTCTTATATCAACACAGCAACAAATGGCTCAGCAGTTCAAGGACCAGACACTTTGAGTAGCACTGCTCCAGAATATACTCCCCAACCAGACCTCTCTTTTAAGGAGTATAAAGAGAAACTTTTGGTAGTTAGAGAAACCTGGATCTGAATCTCAACTCTGCTACTTTCTATCCAAATGGCCACATTGAAGTTATGTAAGATCTCCAAACTCAATTTCCTCATCCTTAGAACGAGAAAATATTAGTTACCTCTTAAGCAGAGCTTTAAGGAGCCGTGGTGGGACAGTGGTTAATCACTCGGCTGCTAACCATTTCTACCCTAGATATACTGAATCAGGATCTACATTTTAACAAGATCCCCAGGTGATTCTTATATATAATAAATTTTGAGAACTATCGCTCCATTAATGGTTCTCAGAATTGGTCCCTAACCAGCAGTATTAGCATGACCTGGGACCTTGTTAGAAATGCAAATTCTCAGCAGGGGTTTGAACCAGAATGAATAGGTTTGAAGCCTTGCTTTTAAGTGCTGCAATGATGATGAAATGAGATATAATGTGCACGTGTCCTGCATTGAGACATAGAGTAAATTCTCCATAAATGTGAATTTTAGGCATGTTTTTCAATGTGAAATGTCACACACAAGTGCACAGCAAAATGTGTACAGATCACAAACACACACATTATATATATATGACTACATATACATGCATGTATAAATGCCATTCATCTTTGCTTAGCCTTGATTCTCTTACTTTCAACTGGAGTCTTTATTTTTCTCAAATTTATTTATTGTATTTATTTATTTATTTTCTCAAAGTAGAGTTGACCTTATTGACATGGATGGAATCAAGCTTTCAAGACATTCTTCTGCTGATGTGGTACAACTCAAAATGATAAGAAACAGCTGCAAACATCAATTAATAATCAGAATGTGGAATATACAAAGTATGAACCTAGGAAAATTAGAAGTCATCAAAAATGAAATGGAATGCATACAGGTCAATATCTTAGGTATTAGTGAGCTGAAATGGACTGGTATTGGCCATTTTGAATCAGACAATCACATGGTCTACTATGCCGGGAATGATAAATTGAAGAGGAATGGCGTCACATTCATCATCAAAAAGAACATTTCATGATCTATCCTGAAGTACGATGCTGTCAGTGATAGGATAATATCCACACGCTTGCAATAAAGACTACTTAAATTCAACTATTATTCAAATTTATGCACCAACCACTAATGCCAAAGATAAATTGAAGATTTTTACCAACTTCTGCAGTCTGAAATTGATCAAACATACCAATCAAGATGCACTGATATTTACTGGTGATTGGAATGTGAAAGTTGGAAACAAAGAAGAAGGATCAGTAGTTGGAAAATATGGCTTTGATGATAGAAACCATGCTGGAGACTGCATGATAGAATTTTGCAAGACCAATGACTTATTCATTGCAAACAGCTTTTTTCAACAACCTTAGTAGCAACTATACGCGTGGACTTTACACAGGAATCAAATAGACTACATCTGCAGAAAGAGATGATGGAGAAGTTCAAAATCATCAGTCAGAAACAGGCCAGGGGCTGACTGTGGAACAGAACATCAACTGTTCATAAGCAAGTTAAAGTTAAAGCTGGAGAAAATTTAAAACAAGTCCACAAGAGCCAAAGAACAACACTGAGTATATCCCACCTGAATTTAGAGACCGTCTCAAGGACAGACTTGATGCACTGAACACTAATGACTGAAAACCGGATGAGATGTGGAATTATGTCAGAGACATCATAAATGAAGAAAGCAAAAGGTTATTAAAAAGACAGGAAAAAAAAAAAAAAAACGCCAGAATGGATGTCAGAAGAGACTTTGTAACTTGCTCTTGAATATAGAGTAGCTAAAGCAAATAGAAGAAATGATGAAGAAAAAGAGCTGAGCAGAAGATTTCAAAGAGCAGCTCAAGAAGACAAAGCATTATAATGAAATACGCAAAGACCTGGAGTTAGAAAACTAAAAGGGAAGAACACGCTAGGCATATGTCAAGCAGAAAGAACTAAAGAACAAATGTGATCCTCTAGTTGCAATATTGAAGGATTCTACAGGAAAAATATTGAAGGATGCAGGAAGCATCAAAAGAAGATGGAAGGAATAGAGAGTCACTATACCAAAAAGAATTGGTCGATGTTCAACCATTTCAGGAGAAAGCATACAAACAATAACCAACAAGAACTGAAGGAAGAAGTCCAAGCCTGGCAAAAAAACAAGGCTCTAGGAATTGACTGAATACTGATTGAGATGTTTCAACAAACAGATGCAACACAGGAAGCCCTCACTCCTTTATGCCAAGCAATTTGGAAGACAGCTACCTGGCCAACTGACTAGAAGAGATCCATATTCATGTCCATTCCAAAGAAAGGTGATCCAAAAGAAATTATCAAACAATATCATTAATATCACACACAAGTAAAATTTTGCTGAAGATAATTCAAAAACAGTTGCAGCAGTACATTGACAGGGAACTGCCAGAAATTCAAGCCAGATTCAGAAGAGGACATGGAACAATTGCTGATGTCAGATGGCTCTTGGCAAAAAACATAGAATACCAGAAATACCTGTGTTTTATTGACTATGTAAAGGCATTCCACTGTGTGGATCATAGCAAATTATGGATAACATTTCAAAAAATGGGAATTCCAGAACACTTAATTGTGCTCATGAGGAACCTGTACATAGACCAAGAGGTAGTTTTTCAAACAGAACACGGGGATACTGAGTCTTCCACCAATCCTGATGTCACATTCTTCTTCATATATTCCAGCTTCTTGGATTATTTTCTCAGCATGCAGATTGAATAAGTATGGTGAAACATACAACCCTGACACACACCTTTCCTGATTTTAAACCATGCAGGAAGACTCATTAACAACCTCTGATATGCGGATGACACAACTTTGCTTGCTGAAAGTGAAGAGGACTTGAAGCACTTACTGATGAAGATCAAAGACTATAGTCTTCAGTATGGATTATAATTCAATATAAAGAAAACAAAAATCGTCACCACTGGACCAATAAGCAACATCATGATAAACGGAGATAATATTGAAGTTGTCAAGAATTTCATTTTACTTGGATCCAAAATCAACGCCCATGGAAGCAGCAGCAGTCAAAAAACCAGACGATGTATTGCCTCAGGCAAATGTGCTGCAAAAGACCTCTTTAAAGTGTTAAAAAGCAAAGATGTCACTTGAGGACTAAGGAGTGTCTGACCAAAGCGAGGGTATTTTCAATTGCCTCATATTCATGTGAGAGCTGGACAAGGAATAAGGAAGACTGAGGAAGAATTGATTCATTTGAACTATGGTGTTGGTGAAGAATATTGAATATACCATGGACTACCAGAAGAACAAACAAGCCTGTGTTGGAAGAAGTATAGACAGAGTGCTTCTTAAAAGCAAGGATGGCAAGACTTCATCTCACGTACTTTGGACATGTTGTCAGCAGAGACTAGTCCCTGGAGAAGGACATCATGCTTGGTCAGCAAAAAAGAGGAAGACCCTCAAGGAGATGGATTGACACAGTGCCTGCAGCAATGGGCTCAAAGATAACAACGATCGTGCAGATGGCACAGGACAGGGTAGTGTTTCATTCCGTTGTACATACGGTCGCTGAGAGTCGGAAGCAACTTGACAGCACCGAACAATGACAACAATGGAGAAGACCCTGTGCTAGGAAACAGGAAGAAAGAGGCATGGTACCAAGTCTCAAGTGTGACTTATATGTCTGCCACCCCCAGAAGACAGACTTCATTCCTGTATCTCTAGCAGTTTCTGGCCCAGAGTACAGCTTTTAGAGACCAGAGGAGGGCATATTGTTGTTGCTGTTAATTGCTGTAGAGTCGATTCCGACTCATGGTGACCCCATGTATGAAAAGTAGCAACGCCCCATAGGGCTTTCAAGGCTTTCGGAAGTAGAGAGCTAGGTCTGTCTTCTGAGGTGCTTCTTCCGGGTGGGTTCAAACCACCAACCTTTTGGCTAGTATCAAGTGCTTAAACGTTTGCGCCACCCAGGCACTCTGTATGGCATGTTAAGGATTATAAAAAGGAATAAGAAAACATGTTAATCGTCAAGGATCTTATAGCCCAGTAGGTAAGACAGGACATACAACTAAAACGAAAAATACATTAGCTATTCAGAGGGAGAATAACTGCTCTGGCATAGGCTGGGCTTTGGAACTTTTGCCTATAGATGTATTTTGTTTAGAAAATTGGTTTGCCCTTGTACCATGTTTTAAATGTGGTGTAACCAGCAGATGTAGCAATATAAGGAGTTAAAAATATATTGTTTTACCCTTTTCCAGCCCCTTGCATTTTTTCTTTTTTTCTTTTTTTTGCTTGCTTGGTCCCTGTAAGTATTCAAGTTGTGTGCATTTCTAGTCACTAAAACTCTTCTCTCAAACTTTTATTATTTTTCTTCAAGCTTTGCTTAGCTGAATACTTTTGAGAGGGAGAAAGTACGGAAAAAACAACTAGAAACAATAAGAGGGGCTAATATGCATTAGGGTCTGCAGATTTATGTGTGGCTATGATTGGATGTTATGATCCAAAAGATAATATCTGACCAAAAGCAATATACCAACTTTATATTCAGTTCAGTAAATGAGGCCTGACCAAACACAGAGAAAAAATCGTAATTCAGGGCTTAAAAGCAATGAGATTGCTCTTTAAAACTTTTATATTGAGTCAATAAGCAAATTAAAAAATAATGGTTAATTTTAAAATGTTTGAACTAAAAAATTGGTAAGAAAATTTTCTTGACAACATTGGATTATTAACACAATTAAAACTTAAAGAAGAGATTATTTTTTATCTTTCTAAAACTGCTCTGTTTCGTGCAAAGCATGTCTACTAGCCTGCAAACTAGTTTGAAAAGATGAGATATGTGGAAATGTTGTATTTTAAGCACACACAATGGAAATGTAAAGCATTTTGATGATTCTGAAAGAGAAATGTATTTGTTTATTTTTATGAAATAAAATTTGTGAAAATTATTTTTCCTATGTGCAAAGCAATGAAGGAGTCTGTTGTCCAGTGCTTCAAGTCTAGGCCCCAACAGTGTTGCCCTGAATGCACCTCTCAGCTCAGATGCAGGCAGGCAGCCCCTGGTCCAGCAGCACAAGTAGATCTTTCCAAATGAAGATGAAGAGGAGGCCCTGGGTGGTGCAATGGTTAATGCACTCGCTGCTAGCCAAAATTTTGGTGATTGGAGCCCACCAGAGGTGCCTTGGAAGAACAGGCTGGCAATCAACTTCTGAAAAATCACCGATTAAAAACTCTATGGAGCCCAGTTCTACCCTGACACACATGGGATCACCATAAGTGCAGTCAACTCAGAAGGCAAGGGCTTTTTTTTTTTAACTGGTTTTTATACCCCTTCTACTTTGCTCTCTGCCTAGAGTGGAGAACCAATAATTTCTGCAGGGAGCCCTCTCTTTCCGGTGGCCAGGACTATGTCTAAACATCTTTGGTTCTGCTTCCCAGATAAAGAGAATGTGCTAAATCCATACCAATCCAAGAGCTGCCAAGCAGTGACAGCAGATGCTCTGCCTGTGGCTTTGTGATTCCCAGGGTCTGTGTCTGGGTAGAGAGACCTTCAGAATCTCTAGGTAGAGAAATAATAATAATGGTAATAAAAACAGTCACTGAGCTGAACACCATCAGGCTGTAATTGCTCTGGCAACAGGGCAAATAGTCCTACCATCAGCCCACACAGCTTTGATAACCAAGTGCTCAGGAGGGAACAGCTGGAAACCCCAGCAAGCAGAACACTTGTTAACAGACTTTGTTCACTTCAAACGGGCAGAGATGTTTTATTTTTTAATGGGACCATTTTCAATCAGGCCTGTCTTCTTCCTGGCTGCCTCCAACCTCATTTAGCTGTCTCATTCTTACATAAGGGGGAGTGTTCAGGTTAGAACCTGTCATTGGCAAAAGAACAGGGATGTATCGTCGGTGAAACAGACTTAGAAGTTCAAGATATAGCGGCAGCTAGCAGAAGATAGGAGCACGTTGCTGAAATTCTGCAAAGAAGGCAGCTGACACTGTGCACAGGAGAGAAAACCCAGATCCTGTGCAGGCAGCTGAGGATGTACCAGATCCTCCTGCAGGTCTAGATTTCAGCACTTGTACCTTCACAGTAAGAATCCTTAAATGATGCAAATGGTTACTGGCTCAGCTACTAACTGAAATGTTGGTGATTTAAATACACCCAGAGATGCTTCAAAAGAAAGTCCTGGTGATCTACTTCTGAAAGATCATAGCCATTGAAAACCCTATGAAACACAGTTCTACTTTGACAAATGGGATCACCATGAGCTGGAATTGACTCTGTGGCAAACGTCTTGGTCTGGGTTTAGGTTTACCTTCTGAATCGAACACTTTACCAGTAACTTATTTTAAGGAAACAGAAAATCTCCCTGCCTTAAATCATCTCCTCCATCAACCTGAAAATTCCTAAGAGTCCACCTATTAATAAATCTTCAAATAATATCCATTAATCAGCAAATTAACACCAAGTCTTACTTTACTTATTAAGACATTACTGCTACATGGCCATGTAGTGGAGGTTTGGGGCCAGAAAAAATAGGACACAGAACAGGTAAATTCCGGAAAAGATCAGAAATCTGTATATCTTTAGACCGTTTATGCACCTCTTAAGGGCAGGGCTTGGAAAGAGGATTGGGAATACATGACGGAGTGAATTTTCTTAATTTCAAAATCCTCTTTACTTCTGTCTTTGTAAACATTCCCCTTTGTTTTCTGTGAAGTACAAACAGCCAACCAACACCTGTCCTGTTTATACAAAGGGAATATTACCATAACACATTGACTGGACCTCCATGATGCTTGGGGTTTCATCCCAACCATCTTCATCCAGATATATTCAGTGGAAGTAGTCTTCCTCTTGCTCCTGAATGAACTCATAGGTAGAGTTCTTGACTTCTAGCTCTTAAGTGAGAATTTCAAAATAAAAATATCCTATGAAACATGTAAATAGATATTTCAATCTTTATTCAAAGACTAGTCTTCTCCTAGTTAAGGTTAGCAGTGAACAGGTAACTTGAATGGGGTTGGAGTGTATGGGGGGTGTTTACTTCCTCCCAATCCATGTACTACTATTTTGGGTCCCTCCAGTGTTAGACCCAAGGGAGCAGTCATAAGGGGAAAGATCCAGTCTCACATGGTGAATGCAGTTACCTTCTGATGCCAGGCCCCTCTGAGGGCAGATGTATAATTGCTGTTCTTCGATGTTTCCCATTGTGGGGTCTTCTCACTTCCAGTTTTCTTGACATGGAAAGATAGATCTCTATTCCAGGTGGTTGCATAGTCCCCAGGGATCAAGTATCTACCTCTCACATCTTGCTGTTAGTGTTTCCTTACTCTCTACATGGCTCAATTGGATTGGGACCCAAATGACCCTTTCCTCTCTCTCTCTTACACAAGTCACCCAACTCTTATCTTCAGAGAATACACATGCATCATTTGCCCAGAGAGCAGATCTCAACCTAACAATGCCTCTGATCCACCATTAGTGCAGTTACCTAGAACACTGCTTATCCTCTAAATTTCCTGGGTGGGAATTCAACCTCAGTCCACTATGCTCCCAAACTCCAGGGATCATATGCCAAGCTGTTCCAGAGTTTCCACTGAGGCTTCAGGCAGGGGAAGAGAAATGAGGTGGAGTCCGCCACATAACTTTCTCCAGAGAAATCTCATCAATCCTCTCTCAACACTGGTCCCTTTCTACATTCTCGATCTGGCTGATGGGTTCAAAAGTCTTAGTATTAGATTGCAAATATTTCCCTTGAACACTGATTTCTTTTTTTCCTGGAAACTCTTCTTAGTATTCAGGAGCTATTATACCTGGGAACTTCAGTGGTAATTTTAACACTCAATCATACCACAGATCCACTCTAACACTTGGCATTTTTTTATGTAAAATTTAAGGAGTTTGCACTCGTTTTCCCAAGCTCTTGCACAAACCTATTTATGAAAAATCCAGTAGTTGACTATATCTAGGAGCATAGTCTCTGACCAAATATAAGCAAGATTCTAACTGATTTTCAGGGAAGTTGGACTAGTAATTAATTGCTTATCTCTGTCACTCCAACAATTGAGAAAAATATTGCACTGACAACCCACAGGCCACCCAAGTTCTTCTCCCATGGAACCCATTCATTCTTTCATTATTTGTTCATTCCTTCAAGCTTTTAACATACTGTTAGTGAGCACTATGGCAGAATATTTAGGGTCCAATCCCACACAACAGAAACCTTTAAACTTACTGTCAGCTTAAGTGCAGCCTGGGATCTCTTTTACTGGCAAGTCTGCAACCCAAAAGCAGTCCCTCCCAGCTACAGAGAGCAAAAATAATAAGAAAAAAATCCTATAAAGTGAACAGTGATACACAACAGTCTTCAGATGAAATGGTGTTAACTGCAGGACTGCAGCACTGAACCTAAATATGAAATTCCTACCTAATACACCCAATTTAAGAGTAAGAATTAGATGTAGTATCACAGGAAGAGACTCCTGTCTTCTCTTCAGAAGGAGATTTATGGGAGGAGGATGGAGGTGCCATAATTTCTCTGCCAGCCCTCATGGAACTTAGTCTAGAGGACTTACATTCATAATTGCTTTATTGTAGTTTTGAAGGAGCCTGGAAGGAGCCCTGGTAGAACAATAGTTAAGCGCTCGGCTAGTAACTGAAAGGTTGGCAGTTGGAACCTACCCAGTGACTCCATGGGAAAAAAGACCTGGAGATCTGCTCCCATAAAGATTACAGCCTAGAAAAGCCTATGGGGCTGTTACTACACTGTCACATGCAGTCACTATGAGTTGAAAATGGACTCGAGGACACCTAACGACAACAACCCAACCTGGCTTGTTAATGCTGATTATGTTCTCTCATGTTATTATAGCTGTTTAATCATTACAACAGCTCCAGAGATGAGGCTGACAGAAGTTCAACAATACACCTCGGAACCCCAATAAGCAGGAGCGCTAAATTTTCAACCTAGCTCCACTGAGCCCAAGCCCAAGGGGCTTCCCACCCAAGACACCATAGCTAAGAGGCCCTTGCTGCCTAATTTCCTTTTGTAGTATGCCCCAGCCAGTGACTCATTTTGTCAGTCCTGGAGGTAGCTGTGCACCTGACAAAGGTGTATCCTTCCCTCTGATGTGAGTTCCAGCCACCTGCTTAAGTTTGGGCAGAGCAAATCTACACAGAAATGACACTATGATTATCCACACAAGATACAGAATTTCTAGGGGGAAACTATTAACTATGAGTTTGAAAAAGTCACCTCCATTTACAATAACACCAAGTGTTTCCCTGGCATTTTTATATCCTACTGTTAGTCACTTTTCCAACCCACGGGGCAATGGATTTCCACTCTAAACGTCACCTCCAGTCGATATGTATATATATATACACGCAGAGTATTTTCTGCATCTCAATAGCTTTACACATGCACAGTGGTTCTGTCCTGAGGCTGGGTATAAATAAATTGACAGTCTGGTTTCCCACTAATGCCATCTGAGAATGCTATTTCGGAATACTAATCAGAAATGCTCACAAAGTGGGGGAAGCTTGTGTTAAGAAGCAGGAGGAAGGCAGAGCTTTCTGATTGGCCACAGCAACCCAGTTGACCTTGTGGGTGTGTGCACTTGGATTTGTTCTAGCTTAGCTTCCCTTTCAAGGAGCCCTAATGGTACAAACAGTTAAGCACTAGGTGGTTCAAACCCTCCCAGCAGCTCTGCAGGAGAAAGACTGGCAATCTGCTTCCGTAAAGATTACAGCCAAGAAAATCCTATGGGCAGTTCTACTCTGTCACATGGGATCACTATGAGTTGAAAACAACTTGAAGACATCTAACAACAGCAGCTTCCCCTTCTTGAAATGTTTCTGGGGGACTGGAGAAAAGGCTGCTCAAAGCTTCATGAAGGGCTAGGATGCATAGCTGACTGTATTAGCAAACTAAACTAAACTAATGAATGAGGAGGGTGAGGGCCAAAGAAGCAACAACAGTAACAGCTGGCAGAAAAGTCAGGTGTTCTTCACAAGAGATATGAAATATCTAGAACAGGTAAGTGTGCAGAGACGAAAGTTTATTAGCGGTTAGCAGGGGTAGAAGGGAGGGAGGGGGAAAGGAGCTTCTGTAAAGGGTGGTGGAATGGATAAAAGTGATGGATGGACAACATGATAAACATAATTAATGTCACTGAACTGTACCTGTGAAGATTGCTGAAATGTAAATATTTTGTTACATATACATATACCATCATTAAAAACTTCATAGGACTGTACAATACAAAAAGAAAACCCCAATATAAACTATGGACTTGAGTTAATAATAATGTATGAATATTGGTCCATGAACTGTAAAAATGTTTCACAGGAATGCAACTTGTTAATAATGGGCGAAACGCTGTGTGCGTGTGTTGGGAGGGGTATTTGCTGTAACCTTAAAATTACCCTAAGAAACAAAATCTTAAAAAAAAAGAAAAGAAAAAAAGATAAGTTTCAGGCTAGTTAACCAATATGGCTGTGGCAAGATGGAAGGTTGGAAAAGTCTAGGCAAAACAAGGGCAAAAAGAAAGAGGATTTTGTAAGGGAAGGGATACGAGAAATAAAAAGTTCTGAAACATAAACTACTCTCAGCTTACTTGTTTCAAACCTTGTATGTTGTTGTTGTTGTTAGGTGCTGTTGAGTTGGGTTCAATTTATAGTGACCGTATGTACAACAGATGGAAACACCGCCTGGTCCTTCACCATCCTCACAATCCTTGTTACGGTTGAACCCATTGTTCTGTGTCAATCCATCGCATTCGGGGTCGTCTTCTTTTACTCTGACCCTACACTTTACCAAGCCTGATGTCCTTCTCCAGGGACTGGTCCCTCCTGATAACATGTCCAAAGTATGTGAGATGTGGTCTCGCCATCCTTCTTTCTAGGGAGCATTCTGATTGTACTTCTTAATAAACAGATTTGTTTGTTCTTCTGGCAGTCCATGGTATATTCGATATTCTTCACTAACACCATAATTCAAAGGCATCAATTCTTACCCGGTCTTCCTTATTCATTGTACAGCTTTCACATGCATATGAGGCAACTGAAAATACCATGGCTGTGTCCGGTGCACCTTAGTCCACAAGGTGACATCTTTGCTTTTTAACACTTTAAAGAAGTCTTTTGCAGCAGATTTGCCCAGTGCAATGGGTCGTTTGATTTCTTGACTGCTGCTTCCATAGGCGTTGATTGTGGATCCAAGTAAAATGAAATCCTTGACAACTTCAATCTTTCTCCATTTATCATGCTGTTGCTTATTGGTTCAGTTGTGAAGATTTTGTTTTACGTTGAGGTGTAATCCATACTGAAGGCTGTGTAAACCTTGTCTGGGAAGGTGGAATTTTCCCACTTTCCCTCACCCCCTCCGCCCTGGAGATAAGGCTCATGTGGAAGTCCACTTGTAATGTTCACTAAGGAGGCAAAAGAGCCGATAACATTTTATTATTAAAAAGTTTCTGAAGAGAAGCAAACTTGAGGCTAAGGTTTACACTACAAAAGCACACTATAGCTCCTGCTCCCCCGCCCCCACCACCCCATTGTTCCTTTCCAGCATTCTATACTGGAGGCTAGACATTGGAGAGAGAATTCGGGCAGCCAGGGGGTAGTAAAGCAGAAACTGAACAAGGGCTTTGTCAAGGAAAAGAGATAGATCTGCAGATGAGCACAAGAAAAAGATAGAAGGGAAAGAGTCCAGGAATGACCAAGGGTTCTGAAATTATATTAACACTGGATGACAAAATCAGAAGCATGTTCTCAAGGCAGGAGGCCCCGTAGAAGCCCCCACTCAGTATGCACTTATCTGTACTGAGGTTGAAATTTTGTAGTTTCACTAATAGAATAAGAGGAAAACCAGGCTATGGAAATCCGAGGTCGGTCAAATCAAAACCATGTCATATTTAAACAGATATTTCATTATTCTGAATGCATAAAGTATTCAGATGTACTGTCCAAGGCTGGCTGTGCAGAGGTCCACTAGACAGTCTTCGATGAAGAGATACTAGTGATTTGTAATTAGAACCTCAGTGACTCTCAAGTAAATGTTTCCTTAAGGACTGCTTAACATGGCATTACGGGCCAAGTTGTTCTAAATAATTTAAGCTAACCCCTTAAAGCCCCAGGACAATATATATGCACTTTTTCAACGCAATTACTTTCTTAGCAAATTCATTCTCTCTAGAAATACTAGTCATACTCAAATCAATAGACATTCCAAATTATTGAAGTATAATTTAATATTCTACACAACTTATTACCCTCTCCCAATTGTAAAATGTTTGAAAGCAGTTAACAATTATTTAATATAGAAAGGAGACATCCTATAAATCATGACTTTCATCACCAAAGGCCAGGAGAAAAATGTCCTAACTGGTCAAACGAAGACCTGCATGATTTGATCTATTGCATTGAGGGTGCAGAAAATGACCGGGCCCCCTGCTTCATGCTCTATACGTTATTTCATTTTGCTTCTTTATAGCAGCTCAAGGAGGGCAAGCATTATTATCCCCATTTTACAGATGAAGAGTTTGACGTCCAGAAAGGTGAACTAACTTGCCCAATATTTGAATTGTCTGTCAATTTTTCTGCTATATCATACTTCCTATCTATCAGACCCTGATGCCCCTGAGGCCGACAGCCTCTGGGCACCATTACCAACACCCAACTTGTAAGTAGAGTAGCATGAACCACCTCCCCTTCTAACTGGTTTCTCCAGATGTTTTTTAGGCAATCAGCCAACTTCCTACCCAAGATAAGAAAAACAAGAGGCTGGTATCTCAGACCACAGAACCAGTTAAGACCAAACTTGGCCCACCTGACATGTGCAGAACCATCAACCACCATCCTCTGGGTGACCCTGGAACTTTTCTCCCGCTGGATAGAACCAAACTTTAGTGGCCCAAGACCGGGGGAAGACTTTCAGAAGTGAAGGGTCTGAGCTTTAAATCCAGTTTGAGAGACTCCCCAGGAACACCTTTTGGGCCAGACCAATCAATGGCCTTCCTCCTTCCTGCCAGAACACTTCCTCAGTTTTTTGCCCCTAATAAAAACTGTTTCAGCTATTGTTTGGGGAGCCATCTTGGCGATGCAAGTCCCAGAGGCCAACCAAGTAAAGCTTCTTCTTTTGCCTTCCCCTGTTTTGTGTCTCTATAGCCACACTGAGCGAGTCCTGAGACCCCCAGTAATTCTCCAGCCAGATCATCTGATCATCTCTAAAAACAGCCAGACTCTCCTTATAAAGCTCACCCCAACCCCACCTCCAACTCCCTGCCCATTACTTCTCTCCTAATATATCCCAAATGTATACTTTCTTGAAGTGTTTCCTGATCAGTACAAATTGATAATCAGTTCCCTTCTCCCAGTGAAAAACAATCACCACAGGAACAACATGACTGGCCACTTAATAATACGTAAATACCATTCCTAATTTTCTGATCTGTGTACGTATGTTCTTTTTGTCATCGCCTATGAACTCTAAACACCGTATTTGTTTAAAAATTAGATGCGCCCAGAATTATACATAATAGAAGATGCTTAACAAATATTTAGGGAAGAAGACAAAAGGAAAGGGAAGAAAAGAGAAAGGAAAATATGGGGGAAATATCAGTTATCTGCTTCTGAACGTCAACGGCAACCAACAAAAACAACAACTTCCGAATATTAGTTTGGAGAAACTTAAACATTACTTATCTGTTTATGTGTTTGCCACCAAATACTCACCAGTGAGGATATCGTTGCACATACTGGTAGATAAATAGTTCCCAGTATCAGGTGGTTAGTCCAGTTTCTATCTTATGACTGCTGACTCAGTTGTGCCCCAACTGTTGGGGAACAGTGGGAGGTCAAGTTGTTAATAGCAATGAACAAAGAGAGACGAGAGGATGCTTTGGTTGCATTCGCTGTACACCCGAGCCTCCTTGCTAATAATCTTCCAGGAAGAATGCACTTCCAGAGATTGGGATCAGCCCCAGAATTGTCCCATGATTGCATCCTAAAAGATTGTGCCAACTGATCTAATAAGCCCTTCCTGTCACCTTCTCTTCCTGTACCTTCTTTATGATTGAGTGCATCCCCTTTCCAGCAGTCTGTGAGTGTGAATTCTTGGGTAACACAAGCCCTTCTCCAAATGCTTTTCTGCAATGCTGTCCTAAAAAATGGGAGTTGTTGAGAAGATGTTATATTACAACAGGCAATACCACATGGAGAGAGATTTCAGAGTACAATCTCTTGGTGCCCGGGGCTATATGAAGCTCCCGTTTGATTTTGATGGTTACTAAAAGGAAGGCTGTAAGTAATATTTGTTTCTCCATGGCTGGCTGGCTAGGCAGTGCCAGGTCATCGGGAAAACCTAACCATGAAGGGGACTGGAAGGTGAATGACCACAGCCCTTCCCAAAGGAGAGCTTCAGTGACACCTAGAGGAGAAGCCTTGAAATGCAAGGAGACACCAACAAAAGTTACCTCTCAGCCATTTGTTATCTCCACGAATGCATGAGGATTCTAAACAAGGAAGCTAAAATGTCTTATGATGTACTCTGGGTGGTGCAAATGGTTAACACACTCTGCTGCTAACCGGAAGGTTGGAGGTTTGAGTCCACCCAGAGCACCTTGAAAGGAAGCCCCGGTGATCTGCTTCCAAAAAATCAGCCAGTTCTACTGACACATACGGGGTCACCATGAGTCGGAATTAACTCGACAGCAACTGGTTAACTGGTTATGATGTACTCTACAAAACCGTGGTCAGAGTCCTGGGACTGTTTGGCATCTTCAGCTATTTATTTTCAAGGATACATTGAATGCAAGCTCATGAACAGAGTGGGGCATAGCTGGATCTAGCCCACAGTTTTATTTATTTGTTGACCCATGCAATTTTTCTTCCAAATGAAATTACTCACTCATATTTAAAAATCAGAAGCTTTTACACTCACAATAATTACTTATCCTATATATTTGAGAAATGGGAACATCTGAAGAGACATCCTACATGTCAACAATTCGGTAGAGCTATTGTGGGGGAGGAGAAATTGTAAGCAAGTCATGTCTATCTAGATGACCAAAGATCCAACACTCCCTTTTCCCCCTTGTCCCCTCCTTTTCACTCATGTATGTCATCTGCCTGGCCCCTGGAGACATCTGAGTTTACGGCTCAGAATAAAATCTCCATGTTTTGATTATCAGCGAAACCCTGCAGTCATTCTGCCAAAGATAAAGTTTTTCCTCTTTATTTTTGGATACAGGACTAGCATTCTGTGATTTCCTCTTACCTTCGCTTTGGGGCAAGCCTTCTATCAAATGACTTGCATTCAACTGTTCTCGTCTGTTTTCATTTATAACATGGACTAATTGCAGCTCTCTTACAGAGTTGGGAAACGCAGATGGAAAAAAAAAAAAAATGAGCTCCAGGATTTTGTTTTGTTTTGTGCTCTGTCTCTGGGTGCATGAGACCTTGGCTAGTTAAGGCCCAAGATGCTGGCATTTATTTGTCTGCAGCTACCAAGCACCAAAAGGGAAAGTCATCATGATTAAAGACATGTTTGAAATTAGTTCCTCCTCCCTCGCACTGGAGATGCCAGCTTGCATCTCTTCTATCCGGGAGCAAAGACAGCCTGTGCTCACGAGGGGAGTAGCATAGGAAGGGTGATTCAACCCATTAGGAACAGTAAGGGGAAAACCTTAGCGCTTTTATTAGCTTTGATTTGTGTTGCTTTCAGGGCTCAAGTGCAGGGTTTATAAAAAAGCCAAGCAGCTATAGATTGCACACTGCTCTTTGCTATGGTTTATTTCTGATGCCTGTAAAGGTTTTATTGGATTATTGGTAGCATGCTTATTTGCCTGAAGACAAAAACTCTGGGCCTTGAGAAAAATAAGGAAAGAACAGGCTTTACAGGATTTGGGAAGAAGCTTGCACCCAGCACTCTGGGTGGCAAGGACAAAGATGCCATTAAGAGCACAGTGTAGTGAGTATAATTTAAGAGGGGTTGCTGAAAAGATGTGGAGGGAGCCTGCCAAGCCAGAGCTAACTATGCCGTATTTGTGACCCAGGGTCCCCTGGGATGGTTATGCTGATTTCACTCATTTGGGTTTGCAATGGACGCGTTCCAATGGGAGAACAATGCAAAAGCCTACTTGGCAATATTCCAGTTGGTTGATGAGTGAACCAGCTTTTCACGGAAATAAAACAAATATACATTTTCATAGATAAACTATTATGTTATGCTCTACACCTGGAATCCTTGGGTGGTGCAAATGGTTAACACCCACAGCTGCTAACTGAAAGGATGGAGGTTTAAGTCCACCCAGAGGCACCTCGGAAGAAAGGTCTGGCAATCTATTCCTTAAAATCAGTCATTGAAAACACTCTGGAGCACAGTCCTACTCAGACACACACACAGGGTTGCCATGAGTCAGAGCTGACTTAATGGAAGCTAGTTCTTATGCTCCACACCACTGGTCCCCAATCTCGACACTATCAATATTTTAGGCCAGATAATTCTTTGTTCTGGAAGCTGTCTTATACATTGTGAAACATTTAGCAGTGTCCCTGACCTCTACCCACTACGTGCCAGTAGCACCACCCTCATCCCCTGTTGTGACAACCAAAAATGTCCCCAGACATTGCCAAATGTCCTCTTGAGGGATAGAGATGGGCTGAGGGGCAAAATTATGCCCTTTTTTGAATTACCTCTCTACACAAACTAAAGTGTGTGTGTGTTTTGAGGAGGCTTAATGTAGTTATTCATGAAATTCAAGGAGAAAATTCCAAACACAATGCTTTTAATTAACTTAATTCCACCAAAATGAGTCTGGTGGAAGGGAGACCAGAAATTAAAGTTGGGAGAGTTTTAAAAAGAAAACAAATGGGTAGTCAGTAGAATACTCGTTTGGGGCAGATCTTGCCCCAGTGAATGCTTCCATTCACAGCCTCAGGTGAGTACATACATAGCTTTGAAGTAGCTTTGAAAGCACTTAAACTACATTTCAGTGTGTCAATACTGATCTTTTGGACAACATCCTTCTAGAAGTTCTAGTCCAAGAAAGATGAAAACCTCCAGTAGCCAGAAAAAAAAAAAAAAACAAGTAAAACAGCTTTTTCTATCCTGGCCTCCAACATTAAAGCCTGGTCCTTATCTCTGGATCTTCAGTGAAAAAAATAATTAAGAAACAGAGACCCCTATGCTTCTCTGTAAGAAGCCACAGGAGTGGACATTGATTTTTTTCCCTCTTTCACTAAGTGGGAGTCATGTCAGAGCTGCTAAAGCTCCCCGTGTTGCTTGAGTTAAAAAGGAGACATGGTGGGGGGAACTAGTTTGCCTCCAAATATTTTCAGCCAATCTTTTATCCTGAAATAACATTTCAAATAGGAGTGCGCATGAGTTTAAGTACAGGTGTCAGAGTTACTATTTTGTCAGAGGTTTCTCTTTTATCATATTGGGGAAAGAATGGGTAAGGAGAGTAAAGATCACTCATTTGTTGGACTATCCCAGACAATGAATCTGTTCTCAATGCTCAGAGTACAGGCAAACTGGAGAAAAACAAAAAAAATCCTGGCTTCTGAAGAATTTTCACCTGAACATACGCTTTACGCCAGTGTGGTGACAGCAACCATGCGTGTGACTACATCTCAAGAGAAGGCGTCTCGGATGGGGCAACAAGAGCTGATGCCAAGGAAGACAACGCCTAACATGGAGCCAGCTGGACTCAGTCATAAGATACTCAGTGGCCAATTGAGCGAGATATCAAAACTCTTAGAGAGGCCAATAGTTGGAATTTATGGACAAACTACTAAAGGTCCAAGAGATTTCAGAGCCCTGGTGGCACAGTGGTTAAAGCGCTCAATTGCTAACCAAAAGGTTGGCAGTTCGAAACCACCAGCAGCTCCACAGAAGAAAGATGTGGCACCCTGCTTCTGTAAAGATTTACAGCCTTGGACACTCTAGGGGGTCTTTATGAGTCAGAATCAACCGGATGGCAGTGGAAAAAAAAAGGAAAAAGAGAAGACAGGAGGGTGGGAAAGATGGACACGATCATTTACTGATTAGCGTCAACGTTCCAGGTGGCAGGCTAGGTGTTTCAATCTTGACAACAGCATTGTGAAGGAGGATTATATAGGATAAGTAACTTGTCCAACTCAGTTAGCCACTAAGTGCTTTATACCCTGAATTATACTCAGATCTGTATGATTCCAAATACTTACTGCAAAAGGAACTAAGCTATTTTCTTGTATGCTTCTACAATAAGAGAATTCCTGACATGGATCTAATATTTCTTTGAACTGTCTCTTGGAGAGAAAATGGCTCTGTCCTTTGAAGAGAAGCCTTGGACGTGCTGGAAAATTATACATGTTAAAATGTCTAAGTCCAGATCCACAAAGGCCTCTATGCAGTTTCGCAAAATGTCACCCATGCACCGCCCACATCCCAACCATGGGGTGATACTGGTTACAAATGCACCATCCCGGGCCTCACCCCTGATACACTGAATCAGAAACTCTAAGGCTATGGTCTGATGAGATCCATTTTTATCAAGCTCATTAAAGTTTGAGAACTACTTAATTGAGTTAGTGTTGAAGCAATACAGGAAATATAGGAAAGGCACTCTTGAAGACACTTGAGTGAGTAATATCAGAATTTCCTCCTCAGAAGCAAGCCAGTTTAAGGATTTGAACCAAGAAGTGCTAGCGGATTCACTAACTACAGGGTTTTTCAATAATCACTGCTCTGCCAGTGAACTGTGAAGTCAATGAAATCCCCAAATCAAACCTATTTGAGATTTGTCCTTGGCAGAAAGCAGCATGCGTAAGACTAGCTGTAGGCCGCAGAAAATTATACAACACCTATTGAGGAGCCCTGGTGGTGCAGTGGTGAAGCGTTTGACTGCTAACTGAAAGGTCAGCAGTTCAAACCTACCAGTCACTCCATGAAAGAAAGATGTAACAATCTACTTCCATAAAGATTATAGCCTTGGAAACCCTATGAGACAGTTCTACTCTGTCCTATATGGTCACTATGAGTGAGAATCAACTGAATGGCAATGGGCTAACAGATTTATATCTTATCATGAGAGATGAGGGAGGTAGGGAAAAAAGAATCTAGATTGTATGGCTGTGCTCTATGCCTGCTAATCTGTGATTCAGTGTTAGTTATCAGAGAATCACAGATCTGTACTACACATCTCATCTCATAGTTCTTAAATCAGGATTTTTTTTTGCCCTTCTTAAAGTAAAGCTTTTTTGTTTTGCTTTTATTTTAGATCAATTCATGTGAACTAAAGAAAAGCAAGAAATAGGATGTTTGGCCTAGAGAAAAAGGTTATGTTGGGTTTTTGTACTATGGAATGGATGCAATTCATCTTGGAGTTCTTGAAAAACCCACAATAACACTGGCTTATAAAAGAAGTTATTTCTCTTTTATAGTCATTTAGCCCAGAGGTAGTACTCCACGGAATCAGGGACCAGGTTCTTCCTATCACATAGCTTTGTACACCGTCCATTGCCAAGGTTATGGTCCCAGATAACTGGCATGCTACTTTCACTTAAAACTGATTGGCCAGAGATGGTCATGTGGCCACACTTAGCTACAGAAAGCTGGCAAACATAGTCTTTATTTCAGGTGGCCATGTACCAAGCTAAAATGGAGGGAGGGGTTCTATTACTACTGAAGAATGGGAAAGGAGAATATCTGAGGAAAACTAGCAGTCTCTTTTCACAAAACTAAATATCCAAAAACAAGGAAAAGTTATTCAGGCTTACTGGGCATCTAGAGTATGTTAAAATGCCCGTGGTGGGGGCGGGGGGAAGATGTTGAATGAAAGGGCTCAATTCAGAAAAATTGTAATTAGTTTTTTAATTATAACTTTCTCTGTGTATAAAAGACAAAAGGAAACGCAACAAAGCGTTAATTGTCCATATACCGCTTTTTGGTTACCCAGCCTAAATTCTATGAGTACTCATTATAATCACTCACTTGCATACATTCTGAGCGTCTCTGTTTCTTTACCACCTGTACCACACCTGCTTTCAAGTAACAGAATGTAGATAGGGAAAAACATACCACTTTTCTGAATAGTCTCACTTTAAATTCATAACCACAAATTTCAAGTGGAATCTTCATACTGATCAGCGATCATAGTATGTTTCTCTTGCCCATTTATTCCCCTGATCTCCTCTTGGATGATTCTTCACCTCTTCCTTTCTCTTAAAGCCTCCATCAATTCTTCCCCAATCCTCATGCTTAGCTGATGACCTTGCTTCCAATTTCACTGACAAAACTGAAGCGAAGGAGATCTTCCATAAAACTCCCACAATCCCTCCTACTCACCTTCCAGAATCTTTTTCCATACGCTCTGACCTCCTTCATGTTTCTATGGATAAACCAGCCATGACCCCTTCTAAGGGCAATCCCTTCATGTCCAACCTTAGATTTCATCTCCTTCTCCCCACTCAAGGACTTTCATCCAGCAATTGCTGCCTCTCTTTCATATCATCAGTTTTTCCTCTGTATTTGATCATTCCCACCAACATACAAACATGATATTTCTCCATCTTAAAAAGAAGAAAGAAGTTTCTTTACACCCCTCTTCCCACCACCTATGTCCCCATTTCTCTGTTCTTCTTTGCAACAAAATTCCAATTCCTTTTTTATTCTTTCACACCTATCATGCTAAGATATCTCATGCCAAGGCATGCCAAGGTCATCAATGGCTTCCACTTTATGAAATGGATACTTACTCCATATCTACCTATTGCCATCGAGTCAATTCCAACTCTTGGGGACCCCTTATTTTGCCAAGTAGAACTGTGGTCCATAGGGTTTTCATAACTGCGAACTTTCAGAAGCAGATCACCAAGAGTTTCCTCTGAGGTGCTTCTGGGTGGATTTGAACTGCCAACCTTTCAGTTAATAGTCGAGTGCTTAACCATTTGCACCATCCAGCGACTCCACTCCACATCTACTTAACATTATTTGACATAGAGAATCACTGCCTCTCTTCACTGAAATACCGTCTTCACTTGGCTTCCAAGACATCACAGTGTCATGTTTTCCCTCCTATTTCACTTCTCAGTTTCCTCTATTGGTGCCTCCTCTTCAACTCTTAAAGTCCAAGTACCTCAGGACTAAGTCCAGGGACCTCGTCTCAGCTTTGTTTATCTCCACTCACTGCCTACATGGTTTTATCCAGTCTCATAGCTATCAACACCAGATAAATGCACTTGGCTTCGAATTTGTATCCCCAGGTCAGATCTCTCCTCTGAGCTTCTGGCTCATGATTTAACTGCCTACTTGGAATTGTTACTTAGCGATCAAATAGAAATCTCAAGCTAAACATTTACAAAACTGAATTGCTGATATTTCCCCACCCACTCCTAACCTATTAGACCCATAGTTTCCCCCATCTCAGTTGATGGCAACTGCATCCTTTCAATGGCTCAGGCCAAAAATCTAAGCATCCTCAGTGATTGTTTGTTTGTTGTTGTTGTTTTTTTGGCTCACCCACCACATCCAATCCAGTGCAAAATACTGTTGGCATTGCCTTCAAAATATGCCTAAAATCTGACTTTCACATCACTCTTAGTTCTAGCATCCTGGGTAAGGTCTCACTTGGCTTACTGCAGTAGCCTCCTACCTAGTCCTTCTGCTTCCACCCTTGTTCTTCCTCTACTACCCTCCCCACAACATTCCAAACAGTATATTCTCAAGAAGAATTAAGAGTGAGTTCTTCAAAATGTAAGTCAGATTATATCATTATCTTCTTATTTTTATCAGAAAAATCCAAAATCTTGTTCCTGGCCTAAAAGGCCCTAAGGATCTGAACCCTAGCAAGGTCTCTATTTCCTAGTACTCCACCCATTGCTTACGGAGCCCTGGTCACACGGAGGTTTAACAGCTTGACTGCTAACTGAAAGGTCAGTGGTTCAAACCCAACAGCTGCTCCACAGGAGAAAGGTGTGGCAGTCTACTTCCATAAAGATTACAGCCTTAGAAACCCTGTGGGGCAGTTCTACTCTGTTGATGTAAGACAGGGAAATAAACATGCAGAAATTCTGCTACCTGCCAATATACTGTCTCAACCTGGCCAGGGAAAGACAGCCAAGATATTACACATTCAGGGGAGTTACACAAAATGTTCCCAATTCAAGCAGAAAAAAATGCCTGATTGACATATGGTCAGAAGTCAAACATAAACCTGAAAAGCAAGCAGAGAAATTGGAGGATTTTTTTTTAACTTGTTTTCCTAATATTCCATGTTCCATGGCCCAGAACCCTTTCTGCTAAAACTTTCAGACCTTTGATCAGTGAAATAATATTGACCTAAAATTTAGAAGGAGTCTCTGGGTAGTGCAAACAGAAAACATGCTCAGGTGCTAACCAAAAGGTTAGAAGTTTGAGTCCACCCAGAGATGCCTCAGAAGAAAGTCCTGGCAATCTACTTCCAAAAAAATCAGCCATTAAAAATCTATAGAGCACGCCACCTAGCCACCTGCGATAAGGGCCTGTGAATAAGAGGTGCCCCCCCAGTCCTTACAGCCAACAGCATTAGGTGCTCACACTCCAGCTGCAAAACCCACCCACCTATGTGCTCTACGGAACAGGGACAGACCTTTCTCCTGGACACTCAGGGGTGGCCATCAGCCATCTGCCTTGCTCAGAGTGTATCCCCCTGCTGCAGCGAGATGCCTGTGCATACACCAATCACCTATGCCTGTCTAGGACTGTAAGTGAGAGCCTACACCACACACTTGGTGGCTATCTACCTGGGCACCTGAGCTGAATCTATACAGGTGGAGT
>NW_004444254.1:891642-893396 GCF_000243295.1 Trichechus manatus latirostris
TCAAACCCAACAGCTGCTCCACAGGAGAAAGGTGTGGCAGTCTACTTCCATAAAGATTACAGCCTTAGAAACCCTGTGGGGCAGTTCTACTCTGTCCTATAGGGTCGCTATGAGTCAGAATCACCTCAATGGCAGTGGGTTAGGTTTGTTTTTACCCATTGCTTAGTGTGCTCCAGCCCCCCTCAGAACTGCAGAAATGCTCCCACCTTTGCATGGGCTGTTCCTCACTGGGACGCTCTTCCGTCAGGTGCCTGCATGGCTCACATACTCACACCTTCAGATCTTCACCCAAATGCTACCTTCTTGATGACACCTCCCCACCACCTTACTCCAAGTGTTATGGATTAAATTGTATCCTCCCAAAATGTAATGTAACCTGTATAAGAACAAGAATTTTTTCTCTTCTGTTAATTAATGTAACCTTGGCTCTTAAAACAATGGTTACCACGTATTAGGTGAACAAACTATATTTAGGGATTATGTAAATGTTGGACATGAATGACGTTTTTGTAATTGCTGTCATATTTGAAACATATCTCTAATTTACAAATTGCCATTAATGCATCATGTAATTTTTTTAAAGGATATATTAAAAATCAAGTTTTTTTAGGCCTTAGTTCTGCTTGTAGCTCAACCAAATACTAAACTTTTAATATTAGATAAATCAATTAACTGGCTGAATTTTAGTTTTTAATCTTAAAAAAAAGAATATAAATATGCTAATCTTGATTATCTGAGATGAAGATCACATAAGAGAAGGCAACAAAGCTGTTGCAATACATAAACTCATAAAGTATAAGGAATTATTATAATTCTTTTAAAAATTAAGCAACAAAAAAAAATCAACTCCCCATGGATAACTATGGGTTGATTTTTAAAATGTATTTTTTTAACGTATTTTTGTATTTTAATTTAAGAAGGAACAAGTAAAATCTAACTACTCACCATCTACCAAACACACTAAGGCAGAATCTATATCTTTTCACAATTTCTCACTTAGTGAAAAAAATGATAGGATCAAGGTCACAGCGCTGATTAATGGCAAAACTGAAACTTGTGTGGTTCCTTGACTCCCAGTCCAGTGCTCTTCCCATCATATCACCTAGATTCTATGGGAGAAATCTCCCTAAACTGAGGCGAAGTATAAAGTCAAGCAAAAATCTCCCTAAAGTGAGGCAAAGTATATATTCTTCATTAAGTGAAAAAAAAAGTCAAACCCAGATGTTCAGAAACTGAATGTGGGATGGGAATAACAGAAACATCCCTTTTCTCTCGGTAGGATGGGGGCCAAGGAAACGTAAATAGAAAAATGTGGCTAATGGAAACAAAGAAATTGAAAACAAAACCTTTTATATGAGAAGAGAATAAAAGAGATTGAATAGTACTCTCAAGTTCAAGAGGAATATCTAGGGTCAAACATACCTATTTCCAGGAAGCCTGCTAATAGCCACTAAACTGAAATTAACAAAACCAGACATAAGGGGGACTTCTGTTTGGAGTCTGCACTGCTGCCACGCAACTCAGCATGCCTCTCAGCAGAACTATTTACATGGAATTACCCATAATGCCTGACACGATGATAATTCCCTTCTGTCCTGATGCACATTCTACTGACAGCACTGAAACTCTGTCAAAGGGAAAAGTAAATGATTCAGCAAACTGTTGATGTAAGACAGGGAAATAAACATGCAGAAATTCTGCTACCTGCCAATATACTGTCTCAACCTGGCCAGGGAAAGACAGCCAAGATATTA
>NW_004444254.1:916310-927030 GCF_000243295.1 Trichechus manatus latirostris
GAGATGTGTAAAGAAATCCAGTCTTTGATGTCATACGATCATTGAATCAAACCAAGTTCAAAATCAACCAACCTCTACACCATCCTGGATGCTTTGTCCAATGGAATATTAATGGACATGATACAAGCAGAGTATGAGAATGTGCTTCTGTGGTATGACTAGTTGACTCTTACACTTTTGACATTGCCATTAGAAGAAGTCCAAGGTAGTCCTTAGTCCCGAAGGAGGGACAGGTGGAATAGGCTTGAGCTCAACCACAGCTTGAAGCAGAGCTGTCCAACCAAACCTAACCTGGATCAGAAAAAAGCACAGTGGACCAGCAGATCCATGAACATGAGAATGAATGTTTGTTATTACAAATAACCAAGTTATAGAGTGGTTTGTTACACAACATTACTACAAAAGCAGCTGACTGCCATAAGGTGTGTTATTTTTTAAAAGACTTAGAATTAAAGATCTACCATTACAACACTTCTTTGGATACTCTACTGTTTTAGTTATCTACTGCTGCTATAACAGAAATACCACAAGTGGATATTCTTTAACAAACAGAAATTTATTTTCTCACAGTTGAGGAGGTGAGAAGTCTGAATTCAGGGCACCGGCTCCAGGGGAAGACTTTTCCCTCTGTTGGCTCTGGGGAAAAGTCCTTGTTCTTTGGCTCCTTGGTGATCTTCATGGGCCATGGCATGTATCTTCTCCCATCTCTTTCTGGCTTCTCTAAGCCAAATCCGTTCTTTTACATCGCAAGAGAGATTGACTTGACACACCCTAAACTAACACTGTCTAACTACCGTAACAAAGAAAAGCCATTCCCAAATGGGGTTAAAACCATAGGTGTAGGGGTTAGGATTTACAATACATATTTTTTGGGAACCCAATTCAATCCATAACATCTACACAGTACAATAACACAGGACACAAAAATAAGAGTTACAACTTCTACAAAGAAGGAAACAAAATGTCTGTATATATTTTAAGCAGAAGGATGAAAGTAAGAAAGCCTGTTTCTGAATACTAAATCCGTACTGGCTGTTCCCTCATCTGGACAATATGGACATTAATAGTACTAACATTAAAGAGTTGTTATGAGGAATGAACAAGTTAGTATTTATAAATGACTTAGAACCATACTAAGCAAATAGGCAGCAAACCAAAAAACCCGTTGTGGTCAATTCCAACTCATAGTGACCTTATAGGACAGAGTAGAAGTGCCCCATAGGGTTTCCAAGGAGACGCTGGTGGATTCCAACTGCCAACCTTTGGTTAACAGCCAAACTCTTAACCACTGTACCAAATAGGCAGCAGTATAAAATAATTAAAAGAAGATAAAAATCCAGTAAAAACCAAAATAACATATTGTAAAAGAGTACAGAAATTGGCAGATATAATTTCAATCAAAATTCTAATTTTAAAAATGCATCTCCATTAGCTGATTCCAAATTTATATGAAAATGCAAAGGTCATGCAAAATCAAGACCCTTCTGAAGAAGAAACATAGGGTGGAACGACAGGTCCTACCGGGTATCGAGGCTAACTGTGAAGTTATACAATAGTTATACAGTCGCACAGCTACTGGTAGCTATTGAGCACTTAAACTGTAGACAAGTCCAAAATTAAATGTGTTGTAAGTATAAAAGAATATAAAGTATAAAAGATTTTGGAGATATAGTCAAAAAGAAACCCAAGTAAATATCTCAATAATTTTATGTTGATTATATGTTGGAATAATGATACATTTAATACACTGGGTTAAATAAAATTGATCTTACCCATTTCTTCTTTTTAGTTTGGTTTAGTTTGGTTTTTTTTTTAATGTGGCTATAAAATTTTTAAATTACTTGTGTAGGTTTCATTTGTGGCTCACATTATGGTTCTATTGGATTGTGCTTGTTGAGACAGTATGATGTTGGTGTGGGAAAAGAAAATCAGATGAAAGAAACAGAAGAGGGAGCAGGCCCATAGATACAAATTGATATAGGAACATACTTTCTGATGAAGCACAGTATTCAGATCATTGGGGAAAGATACAAGATTCCAATACAGTTGTTTTTCCATGTGGAAAAAGAAATGGAAGCAGATTCTATCCTCATAGTCTAAAAAATAATCAATTCTAGGTGTCTGAAATGTTGAAGTTCAAACTATAAAATTTTAGAAGGTGAGGTAGAAAAGAGCCTTAGAGTCTTAATAACTTTAAAGCTAATCTAGGGCTTTTAAAATAAGACACAGAAAGCACAAACCAGAAAGGCAAAGATTGATAAGTCTGCCTACGTAAAATCCAAGAGCTTTAGTTTATCAGTCAAAATACATCATAAAGAGAGTGAAGAGTTAAACCATAAACGAGAATACCATTTGCAACGCTTATAACACCAAAAAAATAGAGTAAATATGTACACAGACCACCTGTGATCCAATTAGAAAAATATTTTTTAAAAAAAGATAAATGGGCAAAAATTAAAACATTTTCCAGAAGATAAAACATGAATGAATCCTAAAAATGCATAAGACACTTAGCCTCATTAGCAGTGAGCAACATTATAATTAAAACCACACTGAAGTAATATTTCATAGCCACCAGATAAGTGAAAATTGAAAAGTCAGTGTGGTTGTTATTAGGTGCTGTCAAGTCGATTTCTACTCATAGCCACTCCATGTTACAGAGTAGAACAGCCCCATAGAGTTTTGTAGCTTGAAGTCTTTATGTGAACGTATCTCCAAGTCTTTCTCCCATGCAGCCACTGGACAGGTTCCAACCTCCAAACTTTCAGTTAGCAGCCCAGCTCTTAACCATTGTAAAATTTATCATATTTGTATATGCATATATTTGTAAAATTATCATATATGTATATGCATATACATTCAAATTTCTTTATAATCTATTTTGATTGATGAATTAAAGTTCTTAAATTTTACGTGTGTGTATATATATTTTTATATATGGCTGGAAAGACTGTAAAATATTAACAAGTTTTCTTCTATGTTCTCATTTCTATTTTTAAATTTTACACAATATACATGTTTGCTTTTATAATTTAAAAATGTAATATTTAGAAACATGCAAGATACAATATGTGATATGTCCACTCTATTATATTTATTATACTGGATTTCTAAGGCAAAGGACTGATGCAGAAATGTATCTTTGGAACAGATATGTTGATTTTGCTGAGCTAAAATTCTAATGGTCTTAATGGAGCTTCTATCTAGGAAAAGGTGGAGCAGAAAAATGTTCTAGAGGATGAGGATGATGGTGATGATAGTAACAATAACAGCTGTGACATGTATACAGAGTGTTACAATTTACATAGCACTTTCACACTATCTCTTTTAATCACTGCAGTCCACTGGAAAAAATGTCACAGCCCAGCACACACGCCATCTGTTCATGTAACCCCGGCCCAACTTATGCTCTGGAGGATACAAGAAAGCAGAAGATAAGAACATGATCTCAAGAAGTTTGCAGTCTGGTTAGAGAGATAAAACCTGTGCGTAATAACTGTTATTTGATGAGACTGAAAATATTAATACATGTGGGTTTTGCAGCTTTCCTCCTCCCCTGCCTGCTAAAGAGGATTTGCTTTGCCTTCTCAGTTTATTCCTCTCCTCCTTCCTCCAAAGAAGGCTCAGTAGTTGCCAGACTATTGTTGTACTGTATCCAGACCTTTTCTGTAAACTTTTAAAATCTAGAACTGGGAGAAGGAGGACAGCTGAAAGGACAGGAGACAAGGGAAGTTGTTTGGGGAAGAAACGATAGCAATTTTAGAGCAACCATGGTGTAGTGTACGAGTTAAGAAGATGGAGAAAAAATGAGATTTTCAGGGGAGATGCTGTAGTGTTGAAGATGTGTGTTCTCCATGATATTTGAGAAACAGTAGTAAACAGTAGCAGAAATCACATTTTGGCTACCAGACTGTTTTTTTTGACCACCACATTAATCTGAACCTAAATCAGAGCTCAATTCAAAAGTAATACTTTGGAGTCATTTCTGTGTAGACGAAAAGGCACTTACCAAAGAAAACTTACCAAAGAAAAACCCTATTCTACCCTCTCTGTGCCATGATATTTTTAATATTCGTAACAAGATCAAATTTAAGGTCATTATGGTAGGCAGACTTCTAAGATGACCCTTGTTAAAGATTGAATTGTGTCCCCCAAAAATACGTGTTGTAAATCCTAACCTCTATACCTGTGGTTATAATCCCATTTGGGAATGAGTTTTCTTTGTTATGTTAATAAAGCAGTATTAGCATAGGGTGTGTTTTAAATCAATCTCTTTTGATAGATAAAAGAGATTAAAAAGCAAGCTAGCAAGTAGAGATGTGGGAAGATAGATGCCAAGCCACATGAAGATCCCCCAGGAGCAAAAGCTCAAAAGAGACGAGAATCTTCCTTCAGAGCTCACAGAGAGAGTAAGCCTTTCCCTACAGCTGGCACCCTGAATTCAGACTTCTAGACTCCTAAACTGTGAGGAAAAAAAATTTTGTGTGTTAAAGCCACCCATTTGTGGTATTTCTACGGGGCCGGATTAAGGCATATGAGGGCCCTCCTCTGCTTACTCGTGCATTCGAACAGGATACCTGAGTCATATGTGTGTGTGTGTGTGTGTGTGTGTGTTCTACCTACCCATGACATAACTTCTTTTTCAATGCAACTATAATCCTAGCGATTGAATGCAAAAGTGGCATATGCCATTTTAGCAGAATAAAATGAACTGGATTATAAAATTTTTAGTGGATGCTGGGTACTAAGATTTTTAGTATACACCACATTTTCTACAAAAGGAATATTCCATATATTCTACAACGAAGACAATAAATCAGTTAACTTAGTTGTTTCAGTAATCAGTGTAAAATCCTGTTGCTCTCCCACCAAAAAATTGACTTTCACCAATTTCGATTTAAACAGCTCATGCTTGTTGGTGCTTGTTTCATAATAAATGCTATAAATGCTATAAATACAAATGAACAAATGAAAAGATGTCATAAAAAGAAAATTTAATGGTCAGAAAACAAATATTAGAACAAATTACTATGTTTTATTTTTAGATAGATCTTTTATTTCTAACTAAAAACATTTCCGTTCTTTGCTCTTACAAATTCTTCAATGACTTCATCACAATTAAGGTGCCAAACAATATCTACTTCCATACATAATAAGGATAATGAATTGAGTCTTTCTTGAATCATTGTTGTCTGCTGAGGATTTTAGAGTCTCTTTAGGGATGAAAATGAGCATTCTGTTGTGCAGTTTGTGATCATTAATGTTAGGAATATGAGTACAGCTATTTCAACATTGGGAAATAGACATTGTATTTTATCTTCTATTTATGGAATCAGACATGCCTACATGAGTAAAATCTGTCTTTCCTGAATTTGTAAACTTAGTTCTTGTGTAAAAATGAAATTGTCCCATTCTCCATAAAGGTTTGTATTTAAGTCATCGGGATAAGCCTGAACTAATTTCTTGGATGCCTTCATGCATTCTTCATCAGGTTTATCTACATTCTTTAAGAAGGAAAATCTATTTGAAAGAACTTCAAACACTTTCATCTTCTTTTCATGCAAGATTCAAGTATGTCAATGATGGTGTAGCATGTGGTTATGCAAAATTGATCTCTGGTATTCAATGATACTTCTAGAGTACTTCCGTCGTTTACTTGTTTCTTTCTAATGCTTCTGTGAGGCTGAATTGCTTGATAATCAGCATTTGGCAGTATTTGTCTTGTTGTGTTTTTAAAATCTTAAAGTATGTAAATACCCTGTTAATGACTGGTAGAGACCTGTGCATGTCTTTAAATTTGCTTCTGAATCTTGGAGAGCTTGACTCGTCTGATGAAAATGCTGCAATATATTATTCCACATAACCAACATAAATACATAGTCTAGTGTTTGCATTTCATTGCCAGTGTTTTCAGCTTCTCTTTTGGTATCTCATTTCTGTGTCTGGTCTTCAGCAATATTTTCTAAGGCATCTAGAATCTGACTGTATGATTCCAGGATTGCACTCATTGCTACAGCATATGCTTCCCAATGTGTATTAGAAAGACATTTTAGTAGTCAATCATTGCCTAAATATTTTTTAAGAAATGCCCATCATTGAGTAAATGCAGCAAAAAATGTGAGGAGTAAACACTAGAAAAAAAAAAATCAACTGCTTCCAGACAACAATCTACTGTGCTATATCCTACACTATCAAGTGAATGCACAGCATGTATTACGAAAATAGCATATTGATTACACTCTAAAATTTTCTGTTGCATGCTTTTATAATGCCCTGACATATTGACAGCACTATCATAGGACTGGCCTCTGCGCTTAGAAAAATCAGTTTTGCAAACTTCACATAAATAGTGAAGTACTTGACTTGCAATTTCTTCACTGGTATGAGTTTTTAAGCTAGTAAATCTGATAAATCGCTCAACGGGTTTCCCATTGTTGGAGATATATATCTAAAAACAATACTTAGCTGATGTGTATGAGAAAGATCAGGAGTGGAATCTACAGACAAACTGAAATATCGGGCTATACTTATTTCACTGAAAATAGTTGATCAAACTTTATTACTTATCAAGTATATTAATACTTCACACGTTGTTTCGGACATATACGATGGGTTACCCTTTCCTGTGTTCCCATATTTTGAGATGTGACCTCCTAAGAATGGATTAAACCGAGCAACAGGTTCAGGTAAGCCCCAAAATTTCCATTTTGTGAGGACCAAACACTTCATTTCTTCCTCGAAAAGATAGTCCAAGTTCAGCAATTGTTATAATGACAGCAACATGTTGTGAAACAGCTTTCCAAGTCTAACGTTCTTCATCAATTTGTGTTTCCAGTTCATGAGTTAAGCCAAAACCATGCCGTGGTTTAAATATGGCAACATACAATCTCTGTGAATTGAACTGTTTTCATGTTTATCAATCATATTCGAGTTGTGCCAACCGCTAAATCCATCACTAGCAAATCAAGATTAAATTAGATTTAGGACTGAACAGTTTGCAAATAAAACAATATTCAGAGCTGACTGATGGAGAATACAGTAGCCATTCCTTTTTATAATTTTCACCATTATCTTTGCACCCTAGAAATATATACTAGCTACAGAACCTTATTTGTTTATGGTCCAGAAATTTTTGACACGACTTTTCAAATGGTCCACTGTGATGTTGACAATCACTTGGCCCTCTTTTGATCCAATAATTAACATCATTAGAAGAAAAATTATTCCACAAAGCAGGATCTGTATTTCTGTTATTTATGGGGTCTGCAAATCTGACAATTTCAGATTCTTAAGTAGTTTTTAATTTCTATGCCATTATTATTATTATTTTTAACTACAGCAAGTAATGGATGCAGAATTTGGAAAAAATTCCGTTATATTCCTATTAGCAATTTAAGCACTAGTGGTACTAGTACAATGATTTGCACCCATTAAACTGGAGTGTTCAATGGAAGAAGTCTCTTCTGATTCATTATATTTTAAATAGGAAGTTAATTTTGGAATTGTCTTTAAGGATTCAAAAATCTTTTTCTTTTTATCTTCTGTGAGCTTTCATTTCTGTGCTCCTCTTAGTTGTTGCCATTTCATTTTACCTGGATATAAAATTATGTCACTTTTTAAATTTGGTTCTACCATAGCAAATAAATTTGAATAATTGAAAATAAATAAAATTTATAAAATAAAATTTACATTTGAATTTGGATGTTAACACAAAATTTAGTTTTGAAAATTAGTAAGTAAAAAAATTGATTTAGAACACGTAATTTTGTATTTCAGGTCTGAGATAGTCAAAAGAAATAGTACTTACAAGGCAGTCAGAAATAATTTTATTTGTTTTCCTACAATATTTGTTGGCAGGCCCTTCACGGATCTTCACGAGTGTTTTTCATCTTGAAATAATACTTAAAAACTTACATATTCACTTTCCATCCTTTGATATTGTGTCTTCACAGTTCATTGGACTACTGCTGATACCCACCAGGGTAAGAGAGATCACAAACATCATGATACAAATACAACGGTATGCTCAACCTGAAGACACATTTTGGTTCGCTTTGCACAGGACAGAATCAGATACATCACGAATCACATGATAATAGTGCCGCCGGAGCATTCTTATATGGTCAATGAAACAGAACTGAATGTGAGATTGTACCTGATCAGTTCAAAATGAAAATATACTTGTTATTGTATACAAATTTTATAAAATGTACATTTCATTTATTTGTAGAATTGTTCAACTCCCATATTCAGAGATACACACATAATTGATGTAACAATAGCTTCACTTTACAATGAGCAAGTTTGTTTTGCAAGTCATAACAATATCAATCAGTTTCTTAAAAGAAAGTCAGTCTGAAGGGAAATGGAAAATAAAATACATTTATATAATTTTTATTACCTAAATATTCATTTATTTCCTTGAGGAATTGTTCAATTTCCTTACATGGAGATATGTAAGTATTCTGATAAAATATAAATGTAATGTTCTGATAAATGCCCTTTGTTGCTTTCTTGGAAGACAAATTTAGAAACACACTCATTGTTGCAAAACAGAAACATATTTTGCATTATAAATATTGAATTTTGCATCCTCTTAATGTGCTTAATACCTTGTTTGTTACATATATAGAATAATATCAAGCACTGTGTCCTGCGCAACAGACAATAAAAAATGAAACTCGATACATAAATTAAAACTTTTCATGTTAGATAAATATTAATTTTCCAGTATTTTTTGGATGTTTGCTATAGTAGTATTATATTAAATTATTACCCATGTTAGTATTGTATTAAATGTATGCTAGATTGCATCCACATGTATGGAAAACATATTTTAAAGTTAAAGTTATAAATATTGTTTACAAAACTTAGGACTTAACTCTATGTAAACGCTATACAGTTACAAAGTAACTTGACTGAATTCATTGCAATGGTCAACTTATTTGAGTTCCCTTGCTTGCACGATTCATCTGGGACTGGAGTTCCTGTTGGTTATTTACCAGGACGTGTGCAAGAGCATACCCTTGTGTTTGTATCATTGCAAAGAGCATTGCTGGCCCTCCTGGCTGGAGTTGCTAGATCAGCAGATGTGGGTGTAGAAGACAGTTCTCTCGAAATAAATTAGAGACCTGTTCTCTATCAGTAAAATCTGTCTTTGCCCTGTAACTGCTCATGTTGGATCCAATTGCATATTGGGTGAATGTAGCAGGAATTAGACTCTTCTTAGCCCACCCCCACCTCTTGTTTATTAGAAGGAAATCGTACATTCCTAAGAGACCCACCAAGATAAGGAGTTTCAATTACATGGGAGGGGGCCATAAAAGACAGATGTCAACAAAGGTATTGAAGTGGTAGACGTCTCTTAGCTTAAACTTTGCATGTGGGCACCCTCATGACCCTCTATGAACTTTATTTCTGGCTAGCACATTCTCATGCACTGGAGCTGGTATCAATTTCATTTAGAGCCCTGTCAGTTCCCTTCCACTGTGGCACTTTGCTTTTCTTTATGTCCTATCTGCTTGGCATCTATGGGACTTTGCTTCAGACAAGTGGTGCCCCTGTTTTGTTGACGCCCTAACCATGCATTTACCTTGCTTATTGGGTAATCCATCCCTGCATTTCTGTTACAGCAGCACTAGATAACTAAGACAACCCTCAATGACCTCCACTCCTGTACTCATGCCCTTGTGTAGTCCCTAGTCCTTTCCTCTTGAGAGGCTAGATCCAGTGAATTCCTTCTAATCAACAGGATACAGCAAAGATGATAAGATGTCACTTCTGGTATTTGGTTACAAAAGACTAACGTCTTCTTGCTAGCCAACTCTCTTTATTGCCTTCTTGGTTTGCACACACCAATGACGCAAGTTACAATCTTAATGAAGCAAGAGGTTAATATGACAAGGAACTAAAGGCAGTTTCTGGCCAACAGCCAGTGAGGAACTGAGGCTCTCAGTCCAAAAACCCACAAGGAACTGAATCCTGCCAACAACCCTGTCAGCTTGGAAGCAGATTCTTGCCATGTTGAATCTTAAGGTGATTACAGACTAGTTGCCATATTGATTGAAGTCTGTGAGAGAGTCTGAAGCAGAGGACCCAGCTAAAACATGCCCAGACTATAACCCACAGAAACTGTGAGGTAATAAACATGTATTGCTTTAAGCCTCTAAGTTTTGTGGTGATGAGTTACTCAGCAAGAGATGGATGGAGGCATACTTTACCTCTTCTTTCATTTTGCTCTTTCTCTCAGAAGTTTCTCCTCTCTTCTCCAAATAAACCTGGACCTCCTCCTAATGCTAGTTTTCCATTTGTGTTGCTTAGACAGACACTGAAGTGGCATGAGAACAAAGTGTATGGCTGAAATGGGTCTCTAGGGTACAGGGAAAGAATTCTGCCTCTATCCTAGCTATCCACCAAGTCCAATTCACCCACGAGAGCAACCACTTTTCCCTCAGTTCTCAGGACCCACACTTGCTTCCTCACAAGTTGGAGGAAAAGCATGATTGCGACTATAATGTGGCCCTCCTGGTCCTGAAACAAGCTAAGAGAAGCAGATAGGAGTGAAAACCCAGAACATCACTTCCTTTGAAAATAGTTAAAAAGTGCTAGATTCCATGCTATTCTCACTGAAGTATTCATAGAAATGTTTGAGATTCATTTAAGGACATTTTAAAGCCACGTTTCTTTATCTCAGCTGATTACCAACTTCTACCATGTTGGA
>NW_004444254.1:944414-946043 GCF_000243295.1 Trichechus manatus latirostris
CCTGGCGGCACAGTGGTTAAGAGCTTAGGCTGCCAACCAAAAGGTTAGCAGTTTCAATCCACCAGCTGCTCCCTGGAAACCCCATGGGGCAGCTCTACTCTGTCATATAGGGTCACCAATGCCTTCAGTGCAGCTTGGACTTCTTCCTTCAGTGCCATCGATTTTTGATCATATGTTACCTCTTAAACTGGTTGAATGTCAACCAAGTCTTTTTTGTACAGTGACTGCATATTCCTTCCATCTTTTATTATTATTAGTCTAATTTAGATGAAGGTTTACAAAGGAAACTAGTAATTAATACACATATTGTTTTGTAACATTGGTTGCCAACCCCACGGCATGTCAACACTCTCCTTTTAGGGATAATTTAAATAAAAACATATCTTAGGGATTGTTCAACTTAAAAAAGAAAAAAAATGTAGTAGCTTCATGCAAATGGAGCTGAACATTTTTATTGTCATTTTTTTTCAGTTTTATTTGTTTAAACCAGTTTGTGTGAGTTTATCTCAAGCAGTGGTTTCCAAAAACATTCCCTTCCCCTTTTTTCTTGTGTTTTTTTAAAATAACAACTTTATTCATATATAATTCACATACAAATTCACTTTTTTGTGTGAATTGTAAAGTGCACAATTGTGTACAAAAAGTGTGCAAAGTGAATTGTAAAGCGTACAACTCCGTGGTTTTTAGTATACTCACAAAGTTGTGCAACCATCATTACTATGCAATTCCAGTACATTTTCAGCACCCCACAAAGAAACCCATTACCTATTAGCAGCCACTCCCAATTTTCCCCTTCCACCAGCCCCAGGCACCCACTGATCTACTTTTTGTCTCTATGTATTTGCCTATTCTGGACATTTCATATAAATGAAATCATATAATATGTGGTCTATTGTGACTGACTTCTTTAACTTAGCATAACGTTTTCAAGGTTCATCCAATAGGTAGCATGCACCAATACTTCATTTCTTTTCAGAATATTCCATTATATGGATATACCATGTTTTACTTATCCGTTCATCAATTGATAGACATTTGAGTTTTCTTGGTTTTTTTTTTGAGGTTGTTGTTGTTGTTGTTGTTATGAGTAGTACTATTATGAGCATCGTATACAACTTTTTGTTTGGATATATGTTTTTATTTCTCTTTACCTAGGGGTAGAATTGCTGGATCGAATGGTAATTCTCTTTTTAACATTTTGCGGAATTGCTATACTATTTTCCAAAGAAGCTGCTCATTTTACATTCCCACCTGTAGTATATGAGGGTTCTGATTTATCCACATCCTTGCCAACACTTGTTTTTACTTGTCTTTTTCATTTTACTCATTCTAGTGGAAAGAACACTCTCAGCATTTCAAAAGCTGAAAAACTGAGGACAAAACACAAGCCTCAGGTTGCAATACTGGAGGATTCTATGGGCAAAAAAATTGAACAACGCAAGAAGTATCAAAAGAAGATGAAAGGAATACACAGTCACTGTCCCAAAACGAACTCATCAATGTTCAACCATTTCAGGAGGTAGAACATGACCAACAACTGATGGTACTGAAAGAAGAAGTGCAAGGTGTACTGAAGGCATTGGCGAAGAACAAGGTTCCAGGAATTGACAGAATACCTACCAATTTAGA
>NW_004444254.1:946963-950947 GCF_000243295.1 Trichechus manatus latirostris
CATGGAAATAGCAGTAAAGAAATCAAATGACATATTGCATTGGGCAAATCTGCTGCAAAAGACTCTTTCAAGTGTTAAAAAAACAAAGATGTCATCTTGTGGATTATGGTGTGCCTGACCTAAGCCGTGTTATTTTCAATGGCCTTAAATGCCTGTGAAAGCTGGACAATGAGTAAGAAACACCGAAGAAGAATTGATGCATTTGAATTATGGTGTTGCTGAAGAATATTGAATATACCCTGGACTGACAGAAGAACAAACAAATCTGTCTTGTAAGAAGTGCAGTAGAACGCTCCTTAGAAGGGAGGATGGCGAGACTTTGTTTTGTGTACTTTGGACATGTAATCAGAAGGGACCAGTCCCTGGAGAAGGACATCGTCCTTGGTAGAGAGTCAGTAAAAAAGAGGAAAACCCTCAGCGAGATGGAGTGATACAGTGGCTGCAACGATAGGCTCAAACAAAGCAATGGTTGTGAGGATGGCACAGGACCTGGCAGTGTTTCATTTTGTTGTATATAGGGACATAGGGTCACAATGAGTCAGAACTAACTCAATGACACCTAACAACAATAACAACAAGTGGGAATGACACATTATCTCACTGTCGCTTTGACTAGCATTCCAAACACTACCTTTTGCACACCTATTAGCATTTGAGTATTCTCCACAATAAATGTACACTGGTTTATTCATAAACATGTACATATGATACAGTACAAATACAGTACATACAGTATAATATATCCACTAAGTCTAGAGTCTTTAATGGAAGAAGGCATTTTAAAATATTCATATTCTTTACTCCCCTGGAGGAAATTCATGCCACTTGCAAACCACCCATCTAAAAGACCAGGGATATTTAAAATGAGAATTCTACTGAAGATTGATGATTCTAATATTCTCTTGTTGTTGTTGGGTGCCGTCGAGTTGGTTCCAAATCATAGTGACCCTATAGGACAGAGTAGAACTGCCCCATAGGGTTTCCAAGGAATGGCTGGTGGATTTGAACTGCCGACGTTTTGGTTAGCAGCCAAGCTCTTAACCACTAAGCCACCACAGCTCCAATATTCTCTTAGCATTATTTATTTATTGAGTGCTCACTATGTATGAAGTCCTGTGCTAAGCCCTTTCAAATACATAATAGACAATCCCTGATGTCAGATATCATAGTATACATTATTTCATAATCAAAGATCTCCGGATAATATTATTTTTCTCTTAAGTTGGGGGTATGTGACCACATTATATGAACAATTCATGATGAAATCAAACAGAGAAAACTAATCTATGTTAGTGATATAGACAATAATTAATGTGTGTATGTAAGAAACAAGGGAATAATTCACCTAAATTTCACCCATTTATTTTTCGCACAACTCAGCTTCCCCGCACCCCCCACCCAGGGGTGTGCCTCTTCTTCATCTGTATTAAATAGTGTTTGGGAAGTCTATCTTTTCTCTCTGGTTGTTTTCCAGATATTTTCTTTGTCTTTATTGTTCTGGATTTTCACAGCAATGTGTACAAGTGTAGATTTATTTTTATTTATCCTATAAAGAATTGATTGTGTCTACCTAGTGTTAAGTGTCACGATGTCCAACAAGTCTAGAAAATTCTCAACCATTTTGGCTTCAAATACTGCTTTTTTTTATGTAGACTTTTAGTTAATAATTGAACCATGCAAGTGAGCCAAAGATGGTTAATTTAAAGCATACTTTCTCCATAACAGATAACCAATAAAGAATAAGAAAGGAACCGGCAATAGCATTAGCAGAACCTTTTTGCAAATTAACTGTAAAAAGCTAACTGATGCTAGTCGAAGACACCCTTAATACTGTGCATGCCTCTTGAGAGCAGCGGTAATTAACACACTAGTTCAGATTCTGTTACTACTTGGCAACCCTTCCTAAAGAATATCACTGGCTAGTTGAGCTCACAAATAAGGAAACCCTCGTGCAAATAGATATGATGGAATTTAGTTAATTGTCCTGGTGGTGAAGGTTAAAGTGGGGAACCTTGATCAATAATCCAAGAGCAAGATCTGAGAAGTCTGAATGGCTTGTGTGGGCTACATAACTTCCTTTCTTTGTCATGAGTGGCAACTATGTAACTCAAATTGACCCAATTAACATTTAAAACTACAAGAAGTCCACAAAAAAAAAAGACCAGATTTACTGGCCTAAAGGAGACTGGAGACCCCAGACACCCTTTTAGCTCAGTGGTGAAGTTACCTCCGAGGTTCACTGTTCAGCCTAGGAGTGGACAGCCCCGTAAAACCAAATGAGACTAATGAGGTACAGGAGTCCAGTGACAAGGGCCAGAAAGCAGAAGGGGAGAAGGAAGCTGGTGACAGGGAACCCAAAGTTGAGTAAGGATATTGTTGATGTGTTGTGAGATTGTTAACCATTGTCATAGGACAACATTTGTAGTAACTGTTAAATGAGAAACTTTTGTTCTATAAGCCTTCATCTTAAGTGAGAATAACAGCACAATTCGAAGAGCATAGTCAATGTCACTGAACCTTGCATGTAGAAATTTTTGAAATGGTGTATCTTTGGCTATGTGTATTTTCACCAAAAAAAAAAAGGTTGAGAAGTTAGAAGGTTGGTATGTTGTGGGGTTGTTAACCAATGTCATAAAACAACCTGTGTACTACTGTTTCATGAGAAACTATTTGTTCTGTAAGCCTTCACCTGAAGTACAATAAAAAAAAATAAAAAAAAAAAAACTACAAGAAGAGCATGACACCCAATGAGACCAAAGGAGGATGGATGATACTAGAAATCTTTAGCAGAAGAAGGAGCAATATGTCATAGGTAGAGACAGAGGCAGTAGAAGGAGGTAATGAGATCCCTGGAAGAACATCAGGTCAGAGAGGAATAGCTCCAGGACCTGGAGGTGGCTGCAAGAAGCCACACTGAACCCTCCAGCTACCCCTAACAGCGTTTGTATGCATCTCTCTGAAGACTCTTGTGCAACCAGGAAACCTCCCATCAGGAGCTTGCTCATCCTTCCAGGGAGGTTCTGCACTCAGGTTGCTGCTTATTATCTCATGGGAAATGATGCAAGAGATAAATAGAAACTGCTAGTAGGTCTCACATCAAAGTACATGTTTAAAAGATAAGTAAGTCTGGAACATAATTTCTATATAAAAGAATATGAACTCTAGGTTTTCCTAGTAAGCATGGCTCTGGGCAAGTCACTCAATCAATAACTCCTTTAAGCCCCTCTGAATTCCTCTATCTTTGAAGTATTATTGACCCCTTAAGGTTGAAGCCCTGGTAGTGCAATGGTTAAGTGCTTGACTGCTAACTTAAAGGCTGATGGTTTGAACCCACTCAGTGGCTCCACAGGAGAATGATCTGGCTATCTGCTCCCATAAAGATTACAGTCTAGGAAACCCTATAGGGCAGTTCTACTCTGTCACCTGGGGTTATATGAGTAGAAATCCACTTGACAGCACCTAAAAACAACAAGGCTGTTGCTCAGATAATAAGCCTGAAATGTTTGTTAAACTTAGCACCAAGAGTGAGCATTAAAGGTGATTCCCTTTCTTCTCCCCAGTCTCAGGTTTCTACTTCCTCCTAGGAAACTGCACCCTGAGGAAGTCATTTCTAAAAAGTGATAACTAGGGTTAGAATGGAGTCCCTCTAACTTGGCTGCTAAACAGAAAAGTTGGAGGTTCAAGTCCACCCAGAGACACCTCAGAAGAAAAGCCTGGCAATCTATTTCCCAAAAATCAGCCATTGAAAACGCTATGGAGCACAGTTCTACTGTGCAGTGGCAATGAGTAAGAATCGATGTGATAGCAACTTGCTAGAGTTATTGTGAGTAATGAGGCAAACTCCACTGGTAATCCCAACACAATTCTTATTAGTTCATTCTCCTACTTGATTCTACATTTTGGAAAAAACAAAAAAATTCAAGAGGTTTTCCCTATAGGATTCCAAGATTCCAACCCTACTCGTTTCTCTTTCTCTCTCTCTCT
>NW_004444254.1:951610-958193 GCF_000243295.1 Trichechus manatus latirostris
ACAAAGTCAGCTTCACAGACATACAGCCACTTCTTCCCACCCTACAACTCACATCCTGACCACAGATAAGGAGAACCCACATTTAAGGAGAACTTTTCTGTCCTACTCAAACTACCAAACTGCTGAATTAAAGATGCCATATTTAGCAAGCAAATGGCAGCAATATATTTGCAATTGCAATAAGCATCTGCTTTGGTTGCTGCATCCTCCGTTCCTGTATTTATTAATGTAATGTTAATTAGTTCTACTAATGCGAGTTATAACAGAAGGGTAATGACCAGAAACCCCATACAAATTGTTCCTCTTCATCTGCTTTCTTTTCTCTCTCTTTATTTTTTCCCCCTTTTAGCAACGAATTGATTAGGGCCTGATATGAAGGAAATGCATTATCTGTCAACTCACTATAAATATGGACGGGAAATTCTGAAAGGGTTTTTTCTGTTTCTTTGGCATTTGTTTCAATGCTGCATGGATTTATGCAGAAATAAGCTGGGAAGCCAGTACCATAAAAATGACTAAATGCAAACATAAAAAATTAAACCTTTGTACCTTGGACCAAGCTGATGGTTATCTAGCTCCAGCCTCATCTCCATTTTTATTGGAAGCAAATTACACATCTATCTATGATTCAAAGGGTGTATCATTTTATCCTCCCCCTCTGAATGTATGGGTTCGTGTATCGTTTGTACAAGCAAGATGATAAACCTTGCCTTTAGAGTTAATATGTTGGGCTCCCACAGACAGACAGATGGATATGCATGTAATCACAAGACTCACAGCAGCTCTGAAATCAAATGCCATTCCACAGGAATAAGCTAATTCAGACCAAGTCCTTTGCCCACAAATATGCACATATTTATCCATTTAAAAAAAAAATAAGCCAAAAATGTGTTTCTTCTTCCTGCTACCTTCTAAAGCTCCAACCATTCTCCTTATTAATTTGTTTAATGAGTTCAGCAAACACATTTTAGTCACATACTGTGAGATACATGTTTCATGCAATTCTCCTATCAGCTGTGTTGTAGGCAAGATTCCCATCTTGCATATGAAGAAACAGACACAAAGAGGTGCCTAAAATCAAAGTCAACAAGAGAGCAAGGGAGATCCAATCTAGATCTTCTAATCAAAAATCCAGGAATCTTCCCATTAGCTCAGTGGTTCTCAAGCATGGTCCTAAGACCAGCAGCATCAGAATCCTCCGGGAACTTGTTAAAAATGAACATTTGGGGACGTCACTCCCAGACATACTCAATCAGAAGCCCGGGGGGGTGGGACCCAGCATGGTACTTAACAAGCTCACAGGTGATGTTGATGCATGCTAAAGTTGGAGAACCACAGCACCAGCTCAGAGCTGCTTTCCTTCCTCCCTTCAGAAGTACTTGGAAAGACAAAGAATGCCTCATTGTCTGCTCTTACTCAGAAGCCACTGTCTCATTACCAGCCTGGTATCCATGCCTACGGCTGTTCTGAACAGCACTGTTTGTGTGTTTTCCTTTCCCCATTCAACAAACATTCACGGAACGCACAAGATGTGCAGGTCACTGTGTTGGATGCTATGAACATAAAGGAGCAAATGAATAGAGGGAGCTTCTCTATGGTCAGAGACTATGACAGTGATACTAAACCAACACCCATAAAAGGCCATCGACGATGCTCTCAAAACACTTTGCCTTGGTCCTCCGTAATCCTGAGGCAGCCGACCCTGCGGACTCTGCTTCCTTTCAGGCGCTCCTTTCTTTGGTAATTCCATGCCTCAGCTGGTTGCTTCTCTGTCTTTTTCATTCCCTTCACTTTCTCACTTTCACTCCATCACTTACCTTCTCCCAAACTTTCATTGTAGTCTATCTTTTCTAGTTATGTATTTCCTCCTTTTAATTTTTCAAAACTTGCCTGTCCTTCTAATTTTTCTTCTTATTTTAACGGCACCTTCACTCTTCCTGGGGAACATGGGTGGTTCAGTGGTAGAATTCTCACCTTCCATGAGGGAGACACTGCTCTGGTTCCCGGCCAATGCACCTCAAACACAGCAACCACCTGTCTGTCAGTGGAGACTCATATGTTGCTATGATGCTGAACAGGTTTCAGCAGAGCTTCCAGACTAAGATAAACTAGGAAGAAAGACCTGGCAATCTACTTCCAAAAGTCAGCCAATGAAAACCTTGTGGGTCACCAATGGTCCTATCCACACTAATCATGGGATGGCACAGGACTGTGTAGCGTTTTGTTCTGTTGTGTATTGGGTCACCACAATTCATGGGTCTACTGGTCAACAACTAACAACAACAGCAAATGGAAAGGTGCCTCTCTACCTTTCCACTACCTTTTGCTAATATCTCCATGCCTCAGTTTCTGGGTCTGTAAAAAGGGGCTAATTAATCCCTTCTACTTCAGAGGGTGACCGTGAAGGGCAAATAAAGCAATGTAACTGAAACATCTAGCAAAGTAAGACATGGCAGATCCACACTCAATGTTTGGGAGTTGAAAGGAGCTATTTTCATTTTACAGATGAAAAAACTGAGGCCCAGCTCTGGGGAGTCACCAGCTGAAGGTCACTAGCTCGGAGGAGCCAGAGCCAATACGAAAATCAGTATCTCTTGACTCCCTGCCTGGTCCTCCTCGAAATAAATTATGCAAGTCTCTCCAGTTGGCAAATTTTGTCCTAAAACTAGAGGCCTGTGAGGGAGGCAGTCCTGAGTAGGCTTAAGGGAGTTGCCAGCCTCTCACGTTTCCCAAGGGGGCAACCAGCATCTAGATTCCCTGCCATTACACAGGGAGTCACACAAAGCCCGGTGAGCAATTATTGAGGCATTTTGTCAGCCCCCTGGCAGCGGTGACATTCTAGACGATTTCTGAAATAGCTGGGCTGACTCAGGGCAGACTCACTTGGCAATGTGGGCAGCAGTGGCTGCCACAAGCTGCAGGAGTCTGACCTTTCAGACCCTCTCTCCCTCCCATATATGTCTGGGAGTCTCTGGGGCACTTGTGACACCCTGTGGCCAGGTTGGTTCATCACAGCAAAGTGTCCCTTCATAAGAGAAAGAGTGCACTGGGCAGGTGCAGGGGAAGAAGGACCAGGAGGAACTGGAAAGGGCCCTTTCCACCAGTCAGTAGAGTTGGCAGAGTTACCAACAGGCACTGTAGCAACCTTCAGGTAGAGAGAGTTGCTTTCCTGGCTGTGCGGATTATTCAGCTTTTTTGCACCTGGAGTCCCCGGGTGTGGCCAACAGTTAACAAGTTCAGCTGCTAACTGAAGGCTGGAGGTTTGCACCTCAGAAGAAAGGCCTAGCAACTGACTTCCCAAAAGTCAGCTACTGAAAACCCTATGGAGCACAGTTCTACTCTGATATACACAGGGTCACTATGAGTCGGAGCAGCCTTGACAGCGACTGGTTTTGGTTTGCTTCAGCTCCTTATCTCTATGCCTCCACTGCCTTGCCTCACTTCACCTTTAATACAATTTATTTGTAGTTTTTTTTTGGTCTTGGCTAATTCAGAACACCAACAGGAAAGAGCAGGTAAAAAGAGGTGAAGGTCACAGGAAATGATACCAAGAGTCAGTCTTGAATGCTTTGGGAGGGCAGGGATCATGGATATCTGCCTCTCTATAGCCCTTGGGCAATCCATTCAGTGCACTACACTGTAGGTTCTCAATAAATGTTGATAGAATGTTGACGGTATCCCATGCCCAACAGCTTGAGCAAATGCTAATAATTGTATATGTTGTATTAAATTTGATCTCTTAGGATGACTTAATCTCATTTTAATACAGAATTTTAGATTTGAATTGATAGATAATGAGTTCCTAACAGCAGGAACTAGTAACCCTACTTCCCTATGACCACCTAGAGAAGCTTAGAACACAGGATTTCCATGTGGGCTGACACAGAAAAATTCAGCATACAACAATTAAAAAACCAGTTGTCATTGAGTTGATCCCAACTCATGGCAACCCCATGTGTGTCAGAGTAGAACTATGCTCCGTAGGGTTTTAATGGCTGATTTATCAGAAGTAGATCTCCATGCCCTTCTTCCAAGAAGCTTCTGGGTGGACTTGAACCTCCAACCTTTTGGTTAGCAGACAAGTGTGTTAACTGTACCACCCAGCGACTCCTAGACATTGTTATTCATGTACATTTGTGTTTTCCTTGACTTGCCATGCCTTCATTCAGCTCTATTTCACTCCATCTCTCTTCTTCCAGGTACTCTAGATCTGTGTTTTTCTCTTTTGAAAGCTCCCTAGTTTCATCATCCCATGCTTGCTTTTATATCTTGAGAAAATAATTTTATTAAATAATTGAGCACTGCAGTACATGAGACTGGAATAAGACTAATCTAATGATGGCCGTTCGAGGTGGGCAAAACTCACCAGAGTTGAGCTTCAGGTAAATCAACAGCACCACTAATGCACACATGGTAGTATCCCCCAGTGTAAGTAAACTCACTTAACAGAATTTGTAATTTTATAGCACTATACAGAAAAAATAACCCACAAAACCCATTGCTATCTAGTCAATTCTGATTCATAGCGACCATCTAGGACAGAGTAGAACTGCACCATAGGGTTTCCAAGGCTGTAATCTTTACAGAAGCAGACTGCCACATCTTTCTCCTTCGGAATGGCTAGTGGGTTTGAACCTTCTACTTTGGTTAGCAGCCAAGTGCTTAACTACTGCACCACCAGGGCTCCTTATTAAATAGAAAAGTACTGTAATTTCACTGGTACTGTAGGGACTGTCAGTCTGAAATGCATCTTTTGTCATATGCTGGTTTCTAGAAGTGACTAGTAGTATGACCATCTGCTTCTATCAGATAATGAAAATAGAATAAAGAGAGCAAGAACAGGCATCAGAGCTGGTGATAGTCCCATGGCAGAAGGATAGTTTGGACAGTAGGTTAAAGGAGAGTCTAGACAGTGGAGAGACTAGCTCTGGAGAAGGAGGGCAAAGTTCTGTGTATACACCCTAAACAATTGCCCCAATGATCTCGGTCCATACTGCTGACCACCTTGCTGAACTGCAGCCTCCAGTAGCTGTTGCTCTGGAGCACCGTGCTCTGCTAGCCACACTACATCTCACCCCAGAAGGCCGAATCCTAATCCTATTTACCAGGTTCTTCATGACTGCGCTCCTGCCTTCCTTTCCAAACCCACTCCATGTCCTTCTGCTCTGCACATCCTGGCCATCCTTCTTTTCCTCCTGCTGCAGGGCCTTTGCACACACTGCTCCCTCTGCCCAGAATGTGCTTCCTCTAGACTCTTGCATGGCTTCACCTCTCACTTCATTCAGAACTTGCCTTAAATGTTACCTTTTCAAAGATCGCCCTTTCCCTTGCCCTCTGTCATGCTCCATTCCCATGTCCTGCTTTAGTTTTCTCCATTGCACTTACGGAAACATGAAATCATATTACATATTTATTGTGTTATTGTTCATTATCCCTCTGTCCACGAGAACTGAGCTCTTGTCTCTTTTGATTGGTGCTTACCACTTAGTAGATGCTCAATAAACATTTACTGACCAAAAGAATTAGGCCTAGCTGGTGCAGTGGTTAAGAGCTATGCCTGCAAACCAGAAGGCTGGCAGTTCAAATACACCAGCCGCTCCTTGGAAACTCTATGGGGCAGTTCTACTCTGTCCTATAGGGTGGCTATGAGTCAGAATTGACTCAACAGCAACAGGTAGCTTTGTTTGAACCTCTTTCTCTCCAAAATTTTCAACTTTGTCTTGCAGATGAATTATGACAGGAAAACGTATCTCTGAATTTCATAAAGTAATATAGCACTGATTCTGTGAAAATTAATTTTCCAGTCTATAAAAGAAGATCACATCTGTTTTCTAAAGTGTCCTACCAAAGGAAGTAATAGAAATTTTGAGAAAGGAAATTCATATTTATTGATCACCTACTATATGCCCACCATAATCCTCAGGGCTTTCCAAACATTTTATCGTTTATCTCTCTCAGCAACTGTTCTGGCTGGCAATATCACCCCTATTTTACAGATGAGGAAACTGAAGATCAGAGAGAATAAATAACTTGGCCAGGGTTGACTGGGTTGAATAGTGTTCTCCAAAAACAATACGCCTAAGTCCTAACCCCTGGTACCTGTGAATGGGACCTTATTTGGAGATAGGGTCTTTTCATATGTAATTAAGGAACTCAAGATGATTTTATATTGGCTTTAGGACAGGCCTTAAATCCAATGTCTGGTGTCCTTATAAGAACAGGAGAGGGCGCAGAGACACACAGAGAAGGTAATGTGAAGATGGTGGCAGAGATTGGGGTAATGTGTCTACAAGCCAAGGTATACCAAGGACTGCTGTTAACAACCAGAATCTAGGAGAGAGGCAAGGCGTGAATGCTCTCTCAGAGCCTCCAGAAGGAACTCACCCTTCTTTCAGACTTCTGGCCTCCAGAGCTACAAGGGAATAAATTGCCATTGTTTTAAGCCACCCAGCTAATGGTAGTTTGTTATGGCGGCTCTAGGAAACTAATACAAAGGTCTTGGTCTGGTAATGGCTGAGTAAGGATTTGAACTTGGGTCTGTTGAATCCACAGCTTGCACTCATTCCACTATCCCAATTGACTT
>NW_004444254.1:960064-960944 GCF_000243295.1 Trichechus manatus latirostris
TATTTAAGGCCCAGTCCAAACATGTCCTCTTCTGTGAAGCCTTCCATGATCCCCCCGTCAGCAGAGAGCCTTCTCTCCTCTGGCATTGCACCTGTATTTTAGCGCTGTCACAGTCTGGGTTGCCACTTACTCTTCAAATTCCTCTATTGGCCACTGTATCCAAGACTCGGGGAATCAGAGGTCAAGAGGATGAGATCCATACTTTGCCTCTGTCTACCCTCATAGTGCAAGCCACCCCATAAGACCCTGCTGATCAGCAGAATCTAATTACGTATAAATAGAAGAAGATTCTAAGGGCGATTTTCTCTCAACTGTGGATTAACTAAAAAGGTCACCCAAAAATGTGATTCTTCTCCCCAAGGAACAGTGATATGAAAAGCTAATGAAATCTGAACTTCATCATTTTCCACTGAACTTTTCATTTTGTTTTAGGATATTAACAGAGAGAGAGAAAGACATGGAGAGAGGAAAGAACTGGCAGTTGGGAGTTAGGAGACCTTGAGGAGTGCCTCCATCATGTGGTGACCTTTGATATTAGGCCAGACACACCATGCAATTAATTTTGGCATCTGTAGATTAAAGATATTGTAGGCTTGGTGAAGGTAGGTGTCATGTCTATTAAAAAAGATACACTGAGTACTCATTTTGTCTTTGACACTATACTTGACAATAAATATCTCTTCGGACTAACAGGGACAAAACCACTGCAAAAGACCTTTTTCAATTGTTAAAAAGCAAAGATGTCACTTTGAGGACTAAGGTGTGCCCGACACATGCCATGGTATTTTCAATTACCTCACATGCATGCAAAAGCTGGACAATGAATAAGAAAGACCAAAGAAGAACTGATGGCTTTGAATTATGGTGTTGGTGAAGAATA
>NW_004444254.1:963357-964217 GCF_000243295.1 Trichechus manatus latirostris
ATGACCCATATCTAGAGTGGAAATAGGTCTTTTAAATCACCTTAGCGTAATCCCAACACTTTGGAAATGGGAAAACCATGGCACAAAAAAGCTTGTAGTTCTTAACCAAAATCACAGCTGAAGGCAAGATTAGGCAAATAAGTGTTTTGCTTCCTGTTTGTTTATGTAAATTCTATTCTCTGGCATCAAACATAGCATCCTATATAGACTGGAATCAAAGAATAATTCTGTTTGTTGTTCATAATTTGCCACCTCTATTGAATATTCCATTAAGACTTCAGTTTCCAAGAAATGTATGATAGATGGTAAATCTTAGATGGATGCATAATGTAGTGGAAAGCCAAGAACTTTAGCCTCAAAAACAACTAAGTTTGAAACCTTATTCCATCATTTCCTCTCTTTGAGTTGCATCTGCAGAATGGGAATAATAAGGCTACCTCACAGAAACATCATGATTAAATAAATATTAACACCTGACCATAGTGTTGATGTTGTTATTACCAGGGGCCATCAAGTCGGTCCCAACTCATAACGACCCTATGTACAACAGAAAGAAAAACTGCCTGGGCCTGCACCATCATCACAATCGTTACTATGCTTCAGCCCATTGTTGCAGCCACTGTGTCAATCCATCTCATGGAGGGTCTTCCTCATTGTCACTGACCCTCTACATTACCAAGCATGATGTCCTTCTCCAGGATTGATCCCTCCTGATAATATGTTCAAAATGTGTGAAACATAGTCTCACCATCCTTGCTTTTAAGGAGCATTCTGGTTGTACTTCTTCCCAAACAGATTTGTTCGTTCTTTTGGAAGTCCATGGTATATTCAATATTCTTCGCCAACACCACAATTCAAAG
>NW_004444254.1:967151-968567 GCF_000243295.1 Trichechus manatus latirostris
AAAGCTTAAATTGGAAAGGTGATTAAGATGTTTATTAATAGTAAAATATTACAACACAAAATCTTTCCTACCAGAAAGCAATTTTTCACAGTGACAGAGGACGCAGAGGAGACAGACCAAGTATCAAAGGTCTCTTTTCATAATCCTTTCCATGAGCTAAAGATACATGACCAGCCTTTCAGACTTCTTTCCTTCTTTATCTTCTTTTTAAGTCAACTTTTGTTCTTTTCGTTGTTTGTTGCCCTCATGTTGATTCCAACTCATGGCCATCTCAAGTGTGTCAGAGTAGAACCATGCTCCATAGAATTTTCAAGGCTATGACCTTTCAGAAGCAGATCCCTAGGCCTTTCTTCCAAGGTGCCTCTGGAGGGTTTGAACCGCCAATCTTCCGGCTCGTAGTTGAGCAATTAACCATTTGCGCCACCTATGCTGCCTAAGTCAACTTTATTGAAGTATAGTTTACAAAGAGGTGCATAGAATTGGGTTAGATATGGACAGACAATGTAAAAGTCTAAATAGTTAAAAATTTAAGAGTGGATAGTAAAAAATTCATTAATCAAATGAATATTGTGTCTACATAAAACCAAGTATGACAGTATTTCTAAATCTATGAAACTGGAGAAATATTAAATGATTTGACATTATGTTGACATAGGATATAGCTTTTTCTGGGTCAACAGCAATTACAATCAAGAAGAAAATGAGACATCTGGATTTAACCACTGGTCAGACACTTTTTGAGACAGTATCCTCTACTTGCTCACTTCTTTCTCATCTCCCATTCATCACTTAACCCTCTGTAATTTTTTCACTCCCAGCCTCTACAGAAACTTATCTCACAATGACCACCCATCCAATCCAACGACCATTTTTCCATCTCCATCTTACTATATCATAGTATTTCATAGTCCAATCAGCTTAAACTTCCCATCCTCACCTCCTGAAACTCTTCTTCTATGGTTTACCTTCCACTTCCCTGAAAGTATTCTCATTCCTGTTTACATCATTTCCTTTACTAAACTCCCATTTAAACATATGCATATCCCCAAAATTATTATCCTTATTAATTAATATTTCATCTAACAGATGTGGCCCCCTTGAGTCTCCATCTGCCCCTATAACTTTTATCTACTTGTCGTTGGCTTTTAAACCTATTTCTTTGCTTTGACCTCTCTCCTTAACATTAAACCCACATTTCTGACTATGTAGCTCTGAGTCTTCTTAACACACTTGTCAATGTCTTCTCACCAGCTCTAGCTGTCCAGATGTCAACCAGAGTCTCACTGCCCTATTAGATCCAGATAGGATGGCCTCAAAGTCCATGCAACGTTTATTGCCTTCACCATTCTGTATCACAGTTCTGTCATCTCCACCTGGATAGCAAGTGGGCTTCTCATTCTCAACATATCACAAGTC
>NW_004444254.1:970127-971319 GCF_000243295.1 Trichechus manatus latirostris
CCCCCTATCCCCCTGTCCCAGGAGATGGAAGGGACTTGACCCATTCCACCCATCACTGATTATTTGAATTACCCCTAATAACATCCCCAGCATTTCATCATCTCACTCAGGGCTTCTCAAACTTTAGTATGCATATGAATCACCCAGGGACCTTATTATAATATATATCCTAATTCAGTAGGGCCAGGTAGGGCCAAGATTCTGGGTTTCCAACAAGCTCTCTATTAGTTTTCTCAGGGTGCCCCAAACGAGGTGACTTAAAACAGCAGAAATTTATTGCCCCAGTTCTGGAGGCGAGAAGTCTGTAACCAAGCTGTTGGCAGCACCATGCTCTCTGAAGGCTCTAAGGGAAGATCTTTTCTCACCTCTTTCTAGTTTCTGGTGGTTCCTGGCAATCCTTTATATTCTCTGGTTGTAGCTGCATCATCAGTCTCAGCCTCCCTCTTCACATAGCCATCTTCTCTCTCTCTGCTCTTTTGTCTCATCCCCTTTTTTTATAAAGACATCAGTCATCTTGAATTAGGTCCACTCTACTACAGTATGACCTCACGTTAACTTAGCTAATTACATCTGCAAACTCCTTATTTCCAAACAAGGTCGGAGTCACAGGCACTGGGAGTTACGGCTTCAACATGTCTTTTGGGGGGACACAATTCAACTCATTACAAACTACAGGGGATGCAGATGCTGCTGGGCTGAGGACCATACTTTGAGTAGCAGGGTTCTAACCAATATTTGCTCATACCCCTTGGTAGGAAACTCACTCCTCCTGAGAAATCCGTGCTTTCTTCTGTGTCCTCTCACAAAGTACTTACTTCCTGTAATCTAAGAGTGGCTCCTGGTAATTTTCTCCCCTATTATTCCTAGTTATAGCTCTTGTAAACACAGAAAACAATTCTAATCTCTCTTACACACGACAGCCCGTAAGTACTTAACAGTAACTCTTCTTCCTCTGGGCTAAATGTTCTCAGCTCCTTCTGCTACTCATTCAACAATGTGACTGTGAGTCTTCTGAACACACCAGTCAGTGTCTTTCCACCAGCTCCAGCTGTCCAGATGTCAACAGCGTCCTAATGCCCTGTCAGATCCAGAGAGGCTGGCTTCAGAGTCTATGGAACATGTATTGCCTTCACCGTTCTGCAGTTTTTGGATGGTTTTTAATCTCAGAGTCACTTTTGGTTCTGATTCCTAC
>NW_004444254.1:971943-973097 GCF_000243295.1 Trichechus manatus latirostris
GGAAGAAGGGCCTGGCCATCTACTTCTGAAAAATCAGTCATTGAAAACCCTATGGAGCACAGTTCTACCGTGACACACACGGGGTCCTCATGAGTCAGAATAAACTCCATGGCAACTGGTTTGTTGTTAGTGCTTTTGTTTTGAAAGGAGTAGAATAAAAGGGTTCTCTTTAAGATCAGAAGACCTCATGGGGAGAGATGCAGGAAACTTGAGCAAAGAACATTTCAGCTCCTTCCCTCTTACTCAGTTCTTGGGGGCTTCCTTTTGCATATTTAAAGCCTCATGCAGATGTCGTGTTCTGCTATGGGTCAGAGATGCAGTCTCTTAGGGGTCTCACCCTTCCTTCTCCCTCACCATCTTTACAAGAGGTAAAAGCAGGGTAGGGAGTTTATCCCTCTTCCCCACCCCCTTAGTAGACAGAGCAGCTACAGTCTGCTTGGGTTTTGAATTTTTCGTTTATTTGCTAAATCCTTTTTAAGAGCAGGGCTCACAAGAGAACACAGCACTCCAGGTGTGTTCTGACCCCCAAGGAGGAGAGCACCACCAGCCTCCTCCTCATTTTAAATACCACCTGCTTAAGAATACAGCACAAGATCAAATTAACTATCTTGGCAGTGAAGTCATTCTGTTGATTCAGGGTGAGTTTACTATAAACTCCTGCCTCTGAGCCTTTTCCATGTAGCTGCTGCTTTCACAGTACCTTACGAATGGATTTGCTCTCCTAATAAGAACCACTTCTCTGTTCTCTGTTGCCTGCTGAATATCATGCTTTAAAAATAATGTAATGATAATAAAACAGAAACATAAATTGGCTTTCTAATTAGATGGCGGGGGAGGGGGGGTGCACCACTTTGGCAGAAAAGACTGCAACAAATTAGCAAAGATTTTCACATCCTGTTGCAAATTGTACCAGTATCTTGCAATATCTGACATTAACTCTTTGCTCCCTATCTTGGCAAATATTCCTTCCCCTATCTCTCTCTTTTGATTATGATTGACTTGCGTTCAAATTACACCCTAGAAAAATTAAATGACTTCCAAATGAATAAAAATATTAGATTTTTTTAAGCTCTCTATATGGTTAACAGGAGCCCTGGTGGCTCAGTGGTTAAGAACTCAGGCTGCTAACCAAAAGGTCGGCAGTTCAAATCCAC
>NW_004444254.1:973903-976757 GCF_000243295.1 Trichechus manatus latirostris
AAATTAATCTACAGTATTATACAATTCTTCCGAAACATTGATTTCAGTTTTGTTGTGCCTTCTACGCTCTCCCACACACCCTGTGCATACCTATATCATATAATTTATCATACACCAAAGCACGCGGTCTCCATTAGCAAACTACAAGCTACCAACAGGAGACACCAGTTCCGTTCATTCCGTAGTCTAGAGTAACAGCAGTTTTCAAACCTGAGCAGGTAAAACCAGCCCCTGGAGGCCTTGCTAAAACTTAGATGGGTAGGCTCCACCCCAGAGTTTCCAGTTCAGCAGGTCTAGGGTGGGGCCTGGTAATTTGCATTTTTCACAAGTTCCCAGGTGATGCTGATGCTACTGGTCCCGGGACCACATTTCAAGAATCACTGGCCAAAAGCATAGGACAGTGTCTATTTTGTATCATCATCTCTACAAACACTTGATAAAAGACAAAAAGCAAGAGAATGGAGGAAAGGGAGGGAAGAAATAAAAATGTGTTCAGGGAAGTGGTGTCAGAGCTGACTCTGGAATTTGGCCTACCTTTGGCTCATCTTGGAATGTCTGCAAAGAGTGTGAATTGGGGCTTTCTTTATATTCAAAGTCGAAATCAGAGCTGTTCTTCTTTTTACCTCCTCACAGACTTGCAGGAAATGGTTTAAGAACCAGACTCAGGTGTTTCCCATTTTGAATACTGACTTGTAGCAGCAGGAAAAAGTCTAAGGGTCTGCTCTGAGAGGCAGAAGTTTAGAAGGACTGCATTATCTAGTTGGTGTAGGAAACATCATTGGTTTATTTCTTCCTTCCTGGGTGAAACAGTGATCAACAGCAAGCTAATTAGCTTTCACCCAGGTACAAGCCTCCTTCCCATTCAAGGTTTTTTTCATAACTTAAGGGGCCAAGGCAGACATGTACAACCAGTCTACCACATGTTAAACATTTTAATTTTTCTTAAATCATTCAATTTTGCTTTATATTAAAGTTTTGTTTAGTATCTTATGGACCAAAGAACCAGTGGGTTGACTGAGTTTTACTCTTTCTGGGCAGATGTGTTGGACTTGTCTTTGCACAGCTTTAACCCAGCATGCGGCCTGTGAAGCCCACTCTCCTCACAACCACGGTTCTATCCTAGTAAAAGAGACACGGTGATCATCTTCAACTGAATTGACTATACTATAGAAAGGAGAGATCCTTTAGTTAATAAATTAAGTAGTGTAATTGCTAAGTTCCTAACAGATTATTTTTTTGTGTCCCAAAGGGACATTGAAGGGGTGGTATGCTATTGAAGGGGGCAGGCCTGCTCTTTTTTGATGGGTAGTTCTACCACTTATTCACTGTTGAACTTATGCAAGTGACATGCTTGTTGAGGCTTGACCTCCTTCTCTGTAAAATGGGTATAATCAAAATAAAAAAATTGAGATAGGGTTTATTAAACAGAACACAAAACTCCAGTGTATTGGTGGCATCCGGTAAGTGTTTTGGGAAAACCCAGGTGAGCTGTATGGGTTCCATGAGGCTCCCAGCTTGTTGCTTTGTTTGTTTGTTTTTCTGTAAGAGTATGTCTCTCTTGAATGCCTGTCTTTTTGAAAGTATGCAATGTACACATGGTTATTGTGGTGACATGTGATTTTCCTATGACCCTCATTTACTAAATGAGTCGGAATTGACTAGACCGCCATGGGTTTGGTTTTCTTATTGACTATACCAAGTCATTTATTAGAATAAATGGATTTTTTTTTTTTAAATAAGAAGCTTTGCATGAGAATACGGTATTTGAGGGAAATTGAGTTCTGTAGCCTGAGTCCACTGAGATTGTATTAAGCAGCAGCAGAAGTAAACACAATGCAACTCCAGGAACGCCACATACCTGCCCCACAGGTATCCATACTCCTTACCCCAGCTGCCTGCATATAAATCGATGAATAAAACAGATGTCAGCCCAGGCAGCAGACCTCTCTGCCCAGGGCAGCGCTCCTCAGGAGATCACACAGCTTTTCTGCACAGCTTCAGGATCTGAAACATCGTTTGATGGTGGTGACTTTGGGCCTATGCAACCTAGCAACCTCCACTGCCTGAGATTTCTGCTCAGAGTCCCTCCTCCTTTCTGCTCTCCTATTAAGCATTCTCCTTCCATCTGTGTCTGCTTTGCACTGCCTAAGGTCTAGTAATCTGCAAAAGGAAGGCCAGCTTTATAAATCTTTAACTTTGTAAAGACGACAACACCTTCCAGAATGTGTGAGTATGTGAGTTGGGTCAGGAGGCACGAGGATAACAAGTGTAATGTTACATACTTACAGGAGCCAACCAAGACGTTTTGGGGTAAATATGTTTGAAAATTAAAAAAAAAAAACAGGTGTTTAAAAACTAAACTAAGAGTGCCTCCTGTCATTTTCCACACAGCCACCTTGTGTTTGTCAAAGTCATTTTTCATCAGCAAATCATTAGCAAAGTAAACCCAAGCAGAGCAAAAGTCACCAACTGGAAGTCCTGCGGTAGGCCAGATGTCATCCACAGATTTTATTACGCTCATAGAGTATTACAAAGGATGTGACTTCACTGCCAACGTTTTAAAATTAGGAGAGTTCACATTAAAACTGAGCTTTTGTTAAGGGTGATGGTACAGTTAGGGAACCGATGAGGGTGATGCTTGAACAATCTGATGAACATGATAACTAATGTCACTGATTTGTACATGGGAAGGTTGGTGAAATGTCAAATGTTTTGTTATATATGTATTTACTACAATTCAAGAAAAGAAAGAAAAAAATATAATAAGATTCCCAGATTCCTTTGAAAAATAAGAAGTCTGACTTGAGCCCAGATTCCAACAGGCTGCCCTTTTCCCATGGGACAATGCTCCCTC
>NW_004444254.1:976857-978070 GCF_000243295.1 Trichechus manatus latirostris
ACAATTCAAGAAAAGAAAGAAAAAAATATAATAAGATTCCCAGATTCCTTTGAAAAATAAGAAGTCTGACTTGAGCCCAGATTCCAACAGGCTGCCCTTTTCCCATGGGACAATGCTCCCTCATTTGCCACTGTCAATCTGCTCAGTCCCTGCAGGTAAATCCTCGAGTCAGCTTCAGTCATATATAGTGGCTTCTTAGGGAAGGTAGTTCAAGGCCCACCTTTGTTCTTGGTCCACCTCCTTTATACTTCTCAGGATCCCAGCATTATATTTCTCAATAAGAAGTTGTAGGACTACACGGATTGGGACACACTTCTAGGGGTAGAATCTTAGCAAGAAGGAGATAAATATGCCTGCATCTGTGCACTTGTTCTTGCTCTTGCACTCCCTGCTTTAACGTCTGAGTTTGGGAAGTGAATTAGAGAGGCAGGGGAGAGTGCAGACTCTCTGCCTGCTTTGGCTCTAGCTCCAGCCTGTCTCTAGCTAAGGTAAAGACAGTCTTCAACCCTAGCACAGTGAAGATTATTGTAGTTTTGGACCAAAGACTGGTAGTGATGTTTCTGGTGTTTTTCTTCAGTGAATAAAGGGATAAAACTCTCCTGGATCCCAAAATATCCACAGACTAGCAGGGGTCTATTGACCTTGGTTTTAAAAACACAGCATTAAAAATAAATCATGTCACTGTTCTGTCATCACTTGGTGTTCAAGTAATCATAAACACCACTGGAAACGCAGATACTGAGAGTGGATGGTAGTAACTGGTTATAATGTGGTGGTCCTCCAACTTATCTGGTGCATGCTTCTCTTAGAGTTTGTAGACATAATACCAAATAACAGAGTCATTTGTAAACTTCCAGGAATATATCCATGTACTGCCTGTACTCTGCTTATCCCACTTTGGGAAATACTAAATTTGCACAATAGCAATTATTTCTCTGTAGGGTATTCCCTTTGAGACATCAGAAATCAAAGAGCAAACATGCTAATTTCAAGGGAATCTTGACAGAAGGAGTCAAGGGCTGGTCTGAAACTTGTCTCCAAGCAACATTTTACTCTCCCTTTATTCTCAACAGGATTAAGGGACCAAGACAGATAAATGTTTAAAGATGAGTCATTCAACATTTATCAGTCACCTAGCATGTGACAGGAGCCCTGGTGGCACAGTGATTAAGAGCTATGGCTGCTAAACAAAAGGTCAGCACTTAAAATCCAC
>NW_004444254.1:984429-986693 GCF_000243295.1 Trichechus manatus latirostris
CTGATTTAAGATGTGTCACTGCTGTGAATGGGGCCTCCACTGGGTTCACTGCTAGAGGGGCAAAGATCCTAGAATTCCGCGTAGAGGGATCACTTCTGATGCTGACTCCAAGAGACCAAAGCCATGGCAAAAGTCTTCCCCCCCACCCCCCGGGCCTTATTTCTTTTTTCCTACTAAGGCATTTAACTTCAGAATTCTCAGTTCAAATTCTGAGGATACTTCCCCAGTCAGGGACTGATCTTTAAATAATTTCCCACCTTGTAGATAACATAGAGGCTACCCATTCCAGTAAATTTTGATTGTCATTCCATAAACACACTGGTAACCTGATCATTCATGATTTCCCCACTAGATATGCATTTTTAAACCTATCACAAATATTTTCATATGCAAACAGGGTGTTGAAATTAGTCTGGATTTGCCTAGAAACAATCCTAACTAAACTGATAGCATACGTGGATCTGATCTCAAATCAGTGCTGTATATTCTGTGACTCCATTTCCATCTCTTTAAAATGAAGACAAATTTATATATTTTTATAAATTCCAACTTCATTGTTGCTTGGTGAGAATAACAACACTACAGCTGCAATAGCTGACATTTATTGAATACTTACCTCTCAGAAATTGCTAGGGGTCATGCTAAGCACTTCACATAATGATCAAGTTTAATCCTCAGAATAATTCTATGAAGGGTGTATTTTATACATCAACCCCATTCCCACCATGCCTCATGTGATTAATAAAAAATGTAAATTAAAGTTCAAATATATTATTAGTTTAAGTGTGGAGGGATTTGGGATTCAAAGTTTGTGTGTGTGTATATATATGAGCCCTAGAGGCACAATGGTTAAGCACTCAATTGCTAACTAATGGTTGGTGGTTCAAATCCACCCAGTGGCTCCTGGGGAGAAAGACCTGGTGATCTGCTCCTATAAAAACTACAGTCTAGAGAACTCTATGAGGCAGTTCTACTCTGTCTGTCACATGGGGTCACTGTAAGTCGAAATTGGCTCAAGGGCACCTAACAACAACCTAATATATATATACCTAAAAGTCTATGCTAATAAGGAGTGACATAATTTTTTTTTTTGTCAGTCCTAAGGGTTCCTCAAGCAAGAACCAAAACCCAACCAGTTTCCATTGAGTCCATTCTGACTCATAGCAACCCTACAGGACAGAGCAGAACTGCCCCATAGCGTTTCCAAGCGGTGTCTGGCGAATTTGAACTCCCGACTTTTTGGTTAGCAGCCAAAGCTCTCAACCACTGTGCCACGTGGGCTCCCCTTATAGCATTAGTAGAAAATAATTTCTTAGGAGCACTGGTGATCTCCTTCAATAAAGATTTCAGCCTAGGAAACCCTATGGGGCAGTTCTATTCCATCATCTAGGGTCTCTGTGAGTTGGAATTGATTCGGCAGCATGCAACAACAACAAACTAATGTTATGGTGTTACAAGGAAAGAAAAATACAAAGTAAAGAAGGGAAAAAGGAGAAAGAGAAAAAACAGAAGGAATGACGGAAGGAAGAAAGGGAAAGTGCGAGGGAGCGAAGAATCAAGATGCAGTTAGCTAACAGGTTGCTTAAACAGCATGGAGAATCTTTGTCAATTTTGAATGGCTCTATGATCTAGTGGAAGGGGTATGTGGCTAAGACAAGTTACTTAATGGATGATACAAATGATACAAATGGATGATGCCAATGGATGACTAAGCTTCCATCCATTTATTAACCAGCAATGTGACTTCAGGCATATTATTTACCCTGCCTGTCACTATTTCTTTATCAAGCAAATGAGATAATAATGATAATTTGCCTAAATCACCTCAAAATAAAACAACATGGTGAATGTAGAAAGCCTTTGGGAAATTAAAACTGCAATGAAATGGAATAAGTTATTACTGATGATTCTGCCTAAAACTCCAGTTTAAGTGTCTCTTTCTGTTTTGTTCTCATAGCACACCATTTGTGTCTTCTTTCTAGGACTTAACTCGCTGAGCAGAAATCTGTCTCTCCTTCAGCAGGCAGAGAATGCCTTACTCACCTTTTAAAAAAAGGTCATTTTTGTTCATTTTTTAATTTATTCATTGAATTAATTAACACACTTGTGTCCAACTAAAGCCCAACAAACAGTGGAATTGAACCTTATAGCCACATTTTTGCACAATGTACTGCATTGTTTCAAGCCCTTAATTCTAAATAAAAATTTTCTCAAGAAATGTAAATTAATTTTATTATTAGCTCAAACAATGCATATTTGGAAAG
>NW_004444254.1:987067-988862 GCF_000243295.1 Trichechus manatus latirostris
GGCTCTGGACCCTTGGAGAATGTCAGAGCTTACAGGGAATACTGTTAGAGATTTCCTCTTCTGCCTTGATTAAATTAGCATCAACTCTCCCTGTTCTATTACAGGAATGTTCAGAATGTTAAAGCATATACAATTCCTTGGGACAGTGCCAGTGGAAGAGAAAGTCAGCCCAATTTGTCTCTCTTTTACATTCTCTGATTACAACACTGCTGAGCTCTAAAAGTAGATCCAGGAGTTGCTTTGCAGGTGAGGGGAAAAGTAGGAAAATCAGTACTCCCCACCCAGGATGTTTCTGATTTAGCTTCCTTTCCTGGGAACCAGTTCCAGACAGCAGATATTTCTCTCAATCTATCTATCTACATGCCTCCAGCAGAGAAACAAAAAGCAGATGGTTTAGGTGACAGATGAAATATACCCCAGTCGTGCCAGCAGACGACCTCCCGCGGAACACAGTCTAGGGGGTGTGTACAGAGGTGTCTTGGCAGATGGGTTGTCACATGGCAGTTGGCAGAAAACCACGTCATACATACCTTTCACAAGATCTTTTACAATCTTCTGGATACTTTGTGGGAGTCCTGTGGCATAGTAGTAGTTAAGAGCTCAGCTGCTAACCAAAAGTTCAGCAGTTCAAATCCACCAGCTGCTCCTTGGAAACACTATGGGGCAGTTCTACTCTGTCCTATATGGTTGCTATGAGTCGGAACCAACACGATGGCAACGGGTTTGGTTTTGGGTTGGGTGCTTTGTGAAGATTCTTTTGGCACAACAAACATATGACACCTATCTGGTTATGTTTATTTGTATTTCTGGAAGACTCCATACATATACAACATCTAGTGAACAGCGGACAGAAGTCAAGTCTAATATTTGAAAGAAGTAATCATATCATTTCAGTGTAATCACTTTCCCAAGCATGTGACGTGGTTTCAATACTGCTCACTAATTTGTTAACTTCCTCTGAACCCATTTCAGTTTGTTGGTGTTCTTCCCCAAACGTGTTGCCCAGAACTGTACACAGCATTCTAGACATGCTCAGATCAGTAGTAACCGGAGAGAATCAATCACTCTTTACTACTGTCAGAGTGATTCAAAGTCAAATAGAGAAAATATGGTAGACAAGTGAACCATCATTTTGGTGCCCAAAGTACAGATATTTTAAATAGCCTATACATAATTCATTTGGTATTTTCGTGAGTTTCCTTTCAACCTGGGAACTTCTGTTGTGAGAAGTGCCTTCTCATATATATCTAGCATCCACTGAACCCTAATAATGATATGCAAAAGCAATGGTTAAGACATTGTCACCTAATTTACTATTAACTGATTAGATCTCATTGTTTATCACTATTAGGCAGAATAAGTGTTGGATTAGGGCTGATGGCTATCAAAATGGGAACTTATCTGTGGAAGAAGGTACTTGGGTGTTGGTAAAGCAGGAAATTGTTGACAAAGACAGAGATTAATAACTTGCTAGGTGTCATAGCGAAAAACCACTCAGGCCTTGAAATTAAAATTCAGAGGATTTATTCAGCATAAAGATTCATCTGGATGAAGGAAATAACCAGTTCATATTAGTAAAAACATGGTGATTTTCAGTGAAAGGGTCTCAGAACTAAGGTTATATAGGGCTAAGGCAGGAGGTTACAAGAAAATCATAATTAGTTAGTTTTTAAATGAGGTCATAGATGGGGAAAGAACTTCTATTGGGTACATTATACAAATGGACTGTATGATTGGTTACAGGGGCTGCCCATAGAAACTTAGGTGGGCACAGAGGTTACAAATCATAGTCACA
>NW_004444254.1:990343-992412 GCF_000243295.1 Trichechus manatus latirostris
CATTAAGGATACCTTGTCTGCCCTAGATGGAACAGAGGTCAGCCTCTTTCATTGACTTGAGTAGTGATGGAAAATTGCATTGCTCTACATTTTTTGTTGGCTAGTCATGGTGGCATCTGTGCCATTGCTATTACTTCATTTTGTACTTGGATCAACAGAACATAGCAAGTAGAACAGGCTATACAACATGGTTACTTGGCTCTCTCAGGCTGATCTTCATGGCATCTGGGATTTGTTTTCTTGACCTGAGTTAAGCAATTGGGTCTCTTGGTTCTAAAACATCTTACAGGGGCTATTAATTATTTCTGTTTTTGTTATAGTATTCATGACACTGGTCTGTTGCCTTCTATCCAGAGTCTTAAATATTTCTTCTCAGGTTCTCTCTTATCAGATGATCACCATGACAATATAACAACAAAAAGATGAAGATGATCTTGTTGACTATGGAGACAACTAGACCATCCCTTGAGCAGTGAAGATCTGGAACTCCAGCCTTCCCTGCATTGTTCTCCAACCTCTCACAAGGGAAAGAAAGACCACAACAGAGAATTGAGAGACTGAATATACAAACTGACAATGGGCAGATCATATAAAACAACAGAACTCTGGCCCACATAAGAATCCCAGGAAGCCAAACCCAACCTCTGTAATAATCAGCCCAGAATGGTCAGGACTGGGTCAAAGCCTACAATTTTCCTGTTTTTGCCCTCTCTCCTCCATCCAAGGAGCCCTGGTGGCTCAGTGGTTAAGCATCCAGCTGCTAACTGAAAGGCTGGCTGTTCAAACCCACCAACCACTCTGCAGAAGAAAGATGTGGCAATCTGCTTGCATAAAGGTTACAGCCTTGGAAACCCTATGGGGCAGTTCTACTCTGTCCTATAGGGTCGCTATGTTGCAATGAACTCAACAGCAATGAGATTGATTTTGTTTTTCTCCCCCATCCAAGTCAGGACCAAGTACAGAAAGACAAATGTGCTCACTAAACCAGCTACCTAAAGTGTCCCACTTCTATTTATCCAGGTTTTCCGTGCCAACAACCTCCAATCACAGTATACCAAAAACCTTCCCTTTTTTTTTTTCCCCCACACTAAAGCTTTCCAACTCCTTGACTGCCTTTTAGTCTATGCCAAACACAAATGATGGTGGCTTATTCCTTGCTATAGAAAGCTCTGAATAAACTGTTCTTATTTGGATATTCTTGATTTATTTACACGATATACTAATAGTATAAGAGTTTAGCTTAAGTATCAACTTGAATTCTATTACATACCATATTTAGGAACTGTATGTAACATAGGAGTTTAACTGCTTGATGGCAAGATACAAGTTTTAAACTTCTGGTGGTATACGGGTATACTGGCTATGGCAGGTGTGTGGGGAGGTATGACAGAAAAATCACTGGAGAGTGACCAAAAGCCCTATATCATTATAAAAAGTATCCCTCCCCCCAAGAAAATCCCAGACCCAGATCACTTCAGTGGTGAATTCTATCAAACACTTGAGGAAGGAATAACATCATTTTTCCCAAACTCTTTCAAGAAATACAGGAGAAAGAACATTTTCCACCTCATTTTATAAGAGCAACATTACTCTGTGCAAAACCTTACAAAATGCATTATGAAAAAAGAAAATTATAAACAAATACACCTCAGAAGCATAGACGCACAAATATTTAACAAAATATTTACAAAATGACTCTAGTAATATATAAAAAGGATAGTAAATCATGAACAAATATGGTTTATCCCAAGAGTGCAAGGTTGGTTTATCATTCAAAACGAATCAATGCCACACAAGACGAAGTAGCTCAAAAACATCATACTGAGTAAAAGAAGTCAGAAACAGGAGTACCTGTTTTATGACTCCATTTATATGAAATTATATAAATGGAAAATATCATAATCCACAACAAAAAGAAAATCTGTGGTTGGCTAGAGCTACAGGTGGAGTGGGGTATGAGGAAACATTTTTGGGATTTGGGAAATATTCTGCATCTTGAATGTGGTTGGTGGTTACATTGGTATATACTTTGATAAAACTCATCAAACTGTGCAGATAAAATGGGTACA
>NW_004444254.1:1012289-1014794 GCF_000243295.1 Trichechus manatus latirostris
TGGTTTGATTTGCCTCAGGTGCCCCCAACTCTGCTTGGGCTCTCACAGCTCCACCCACTGGGGCTGACCAGTCATCTTCCTAGAAGGACCTCTTTTTTTTTTTTGCTGTTACTGTATAGCCAGGCCAACCAGCCTCACACTCTGAGTTTCTGGCTTCTCCATCATTTCTGGATTTGGATGAGTGGCTTCAGAAGGGACCAAATGGTGCAACCTGAACAGGTGAGGCATTTAACCCTCTGGAAACAAAACTTTGACTAATGGAAAACAAGGAGGCAGAGGGGTACATCAGGCAGATAAATGCTCTCGCCTTCTTTCTTCTTAACGACTCCTTCAGGAGAAGATTCCTGCATATAACATTTTCAGAAATACCCACTTAGCTGAGCAGACCTACCTGACTGTTTAGACCAGGACATTAATGCAGCATGATGCATTACTTAGCATCTTGTCCCTGGATCACTTTCCTTTTCTACCACTCTTCCCCTGTGGTGATTTTGTGGTTCCTATGAGATAATCACATGTATGGAAATGTTTCCTAAATTATAAACCACTACACAAAGGGAAGGTAGATTTGTTACTGTGATTTGTTGTTGTTTTCGGAAATACTTAGGGATGTACAGACAGAATTTCAATTCCCAACTAATGAACTTCATAGGCAGCCAACACTCATCTGTCAGTGGAGGCTTGCATGTTGCTATGATGCTGGACAGGTTTTAATGGAGCTTCCAGACAATGATGGACTAGGAAGAAAGGCTTGGTAATCTACTTCTGAAAATAAGCCAACGAAAACCCTATAAATCACAGTGGTCATACTCGCAGCCAATTATGGGGATGGCGCACAACCGGGCAGTGTTTTGTTACAATTTGCTTGGGGGTCGCCATGAGTCAAAGCCAGACTCAACTCCAGCTAACAAACAAAGAAACAAACAAACAAACAAAAGCTTTATTGGAATGAAGAATTGATAGATACTGTTGAAGCATTGACTGGAGGACTTGAACGAACGTCTGCCCCTCGTAGTCAAGGAGGGTATTGTGGCTGAGGGTCCACTCCATTTCAAAGATAAATTTCTAGCATGACTTTTCGAATGAGAATGACCCACAGACAACCCTTCAAAACCTGGACTATGCCTTTCTCAGCACAACAGAATAGAGATGCTACTCCAAGGGATTCAATCATGCACCAGGGACCCAAGGAAAGCATCCCGAGCAGGACGAATCCTTTTTTCCTTACACCACAAGCTAAATAAAACCTTGGATTAAAGCAGTATTTTCTTTAGTTTTATGTGTCTGTTCCCTAAGGGTATGTGGTTTATTGCATTTACATTGATCACATGGGGAGAGAAAGATTTGCAGCGATAAACCATCATTTCTTCTTGGTTGTTTGAAGCCAAATTATTTTTAAAGGATCAGAGGTCATTTGGGGCTCATTGGATTATCCCAAGTGCCAAATTCCTTGCTTATTTTTGATAAAAAGAACCATTTTCTACAACGGGCATTTAAAATTCACAGCTCCTGAGGCTTCAGTACCCCAGGAAAGACTCCTGCTGGCAACCTTATTAGCATCGCTCTCTTGATTTTTACTTAATTCTTTTTAATATTCTATCATAATACTGACAGACATTATGAAATTGAGGGCTATGGAATGAGAACAATATTTCACTATATCATTAAGCCTGCAGTGAGTTAATAAACTGTCCATAATGTGCTTTGAGATCATATACAAAGACGTTTAAAAAAAAGTGTGAGAAAGAGGAAACAGCAAGGCAACACTTGTTGAATCACATTAAGAGGAGAGCGTATTGACATGAATGATTCAGAATTGGTTCATACTAAAATGATATATTAGCATCTGGATTTCATATTTTTATCTACTGAAGAATGAAGTGGCATTCAACTGCAAAACAAGCATTTGGAAAATTGTCCTTCTCTTTTCTAAGCCCTAGAGAAGGGAAGGCTTTAGCGTATATGGAAGTGAAGAACTGATCTAGCATTAAAATGTTGGCACAGATCAACAAAATGTCTCATATGGGAGATCACCTTCAACTCCTAGGTCACACTTACATACAGCAGCTCATTCTAGTTCACAGAAATTTTGAGAATAATATCTTTCCCATAATAGAAAAGTTAGAGCTCCCCAACTTCCCTTTCTTGGCTCCTAATCCTTTCCCACCCACCTCGCCTCCCTCATGACCAGCTGTTAGCTGCCGTGGAGTCACCCCTGGCTCACGGCGACCCTATGCACAACTGAATGAACCGATGCCCAGCCCTGTGCCATCCCCACGATCAGTTGCTGTTGAGATCCCTGATGTCCAGCACTGCTTTAAATCTTTACACTTGGATCACCTGGGGATATTGTCAGAATGCAGATTCAGTGGATGGGGCCTGAGAGTCTGCATTTCTAACAAGTCCCAGGTGATCCTGATGCTGCTGGTCCACAACCACCTGTGGGAAGCATTCTGAAGAGAGTAGTGTGGCAGGTGAGCACAGAAGATTTAGACTGAAGTTAAT
>NW_004444254.1:1015625-1017851 GCF_000243295.1 Trichechus manatus latirostris
GGTGGCACAATGGTTAAGTGCTTGGCTGCTAACTGAAAGGTCAGTAGTTAGAACCCACCAGTGTCTCCAGGGAAGAAAAGACTTGGCGATCTGCTCTGGTAAAGATTACAGCCTGGGAAACCCTATGGGACAGTTCTACTCTGTCCTATAGGGTTGTTATGAGTTCAAATTGACTCCAAGGCACACAACAAGATTCCTCAGGTTATATTAATGAAAGTAAGACACCCGCCTCCCCTCATTCAAAGCTCAAAGTTATACTCCAAAGTTATACTCCAATAGGAGAAGGCCTGCAAAACAATGAAGGGACTTCTGAGAGCATACCCACTGACGTCGAGTAGATTCCGACTCATAGCATCCCTATAGGGCAGAGCAGAACTGCCCCATAGGGTTTCCTAGGCCGTAACCTTTAAAGAAGCAGACTGCCACATATTTCTCCTGTGGACCAGTTGGTGGGTTTGAACCGCCGACCTTTTGGTAGCAGCTGAGCACTTAACTACTGTACCACCAGGAATCCTTTTGAGAGAATATTGACCCAAAATATGTTCTTGAGTTATGCTCATGACCAGAATAGGCTTTTAAGCGCATCAGTCTTTGGAAGAATTCAAATCTGTTTCCTGTCTTGCACTTCACTCATCACTCCCTTCTTTCTCCTCCTTTAGAAGAAGGCTCCCAAATTCCCCACCTCCCTTCCATTTTCAGAGCCCTAGTGGTGCAGCGGTTAAGAGCTCGGCTGCTAACCAAAAGTCTGGCAGTTCGAATCCACCAGCCACTCCTTGGAAACCCTATGGGGCTGTTCTCCTCTGTCCTATAGGGTCACTATGAGTTGGAATCGACTCCACAGAAACGGGTTTGTTTTCGGTCTGCCCTTTTCTAGGACCAGCAGCTTCACATATGAACTGACCATAATATAGATTAGATTGCACAGGAAATTTGATAGAATAATTGGATAGATAACAGAGAAAATGTCTAGATGACACATACAGAAATTCCTCTGATGTAGCTAACTCTATAAATATAGATACATAAATGTCAGATTGTATAAAAGACAGCATCTGTGATTATAAACCTAGGCTGTATGTTAAAGTTTATAAAATCACAGAGTTCTACTTTCTAACCTAAAGGTTCTGATGAAGTATGTCTGAATAAGACACTTTTAGTTAAGAGTCAGGGTCCAAACACCTTTATTTAAAATGCAAAAATAAAACCACCATTAATAATTATTACACACAATCAAGAATAATAAAGTCTATAACAAAGAATAAACATCTGCGGCGGGTGTGATTGTTAAGATTGTGTGTCAGCCTGGCTGGGCCATTATTCTCAGGGTTTTGGCATCGTACAATGTTGTGATCACTTCCCTGTTAAGATCTGAGATGTGAGCAACCCCATGATGGGATCTGCTGTGAGTAGCCAATCAGCTGAAAGGGAGTTTCCTTGGGCATGTGGCATGCATCGAATATAAGCGGACATTCTGGCGAGGCTCAGGGGCTTTTATTGCTCTTGCTGAATCCTGCAGCTGGCTCCTGTTTGTCTAACCTCTGGTTCTTGGGCCTTGAGCTAGAAGCTTACCTTCAGTCCTGCCTGTCAATCTTGGGTTCACCAGCCCCTGCTGCTACGTTAATCAGGAGAAACCTCTATCCTGTACTATCAGGACGTTCCAGCCTCTACAACCATGTGAGCCATTTCCTTGATATAAATATCTCTCTACTTCTCTCTCTCAGTCTCTCTCTCTCTATTTATATTTATATGCTTTACTGATTTTGCTTCTCTAGAGAACCCAGCCTAAGACAGAGGGCTTACTATGAAAACATTGATAACTATTTTACAGGCAGTATTCAGTCTTTACAACATCTTCATGAAGTAGAAACTACGAGGAGAACCATTTTTTCAATAAAAGCTCATAGAGGTCAGGCAAGACAAGGTCTCAAGGTCACTGGACTACTGAGTGTAGTGTTTCCCTTGGAATCGTATATTTAGCCCAGGAGCCCAAACTAAACAATAAGCCATACTTCCTTGTATAAATCTACGATTGAGTGTGTTTATGTATATGTGTGTGATGCTCTTGGTAGTGGCGTGTGCTGTTCGAACCCACCCAGAGGCTCTGCAGGAGAAAGACCTGGCAATCTGCTTCCTTAAAGATTACAGCCAAGAACACCCTATGGGGCAGTTCTACTCTGTCACACGGGGTCACTATGAATCAAAATCAACTCATACACACATGTACAC
>NW_004444254.1:1018615-1025673 GCF_000243295.1 Trichechus manatus latirostris
AGGGCTCCTTTCAACAACCACGTTCTACTAGGCAGAAAGCTTGGGGGTAAAAGCAAAGATCCCAGGGCCAGACCTGCCAGGGTTCAAACCCTAGCTCTAAAACTTACTAGCTATGCGACCTTGAGCAAGTTACCTAACCCATCTGCCTAAGCATTCTCATTTGTAAAATAGGGATGATGATAATAAAACCTACTTTGCAGTGTGGTGGCAAAGATGGAATCATTCAATGTATTTAAAGGGCTTAGCATGCAGCCAGGACCACAGAAGTGTTTGTTATTATTCCACCCTTAAGGACATTGTGTATCATAATACTCAGGCAGTGTTAATCAGCATTCATATAAGTAGCATGACTCTCACAATTGTCTTCTGAGATGTTTTAAGAAAACCTGAAATTTCTCATTTTCCTGGTCATGAGATAAGGAGAAAACAAGATCTATTACAGCTGCTCTACAAATGAAGAAAACAAGGCGATGAGGGGGTGCATGGATTGTTTGGGGCTTCGTAGCATAGCAACATGACAGCAGGAATAAAAGTCTCCCCTTGGTCCTTGGGTCTATATATCCTGTACTTTCTTGCCTGGCCCTGCCTCCCTTCTGCGCCAGTAGCACTAGACCACCAGTGCAAGAAGCACTTTGCCAAGCTGCTAAGTCTGTAGTTCTGTCTGGGAGTCTTGTTCCCTAAACAGCTAAGGCAAGCAGAGTGTGGGCGAGGGGTCACTGAGAGCCTTCAAGCTGAGTTCAGATGATTTAATTTCTTACATGAAATCCATGCCTATCAAATCATCTTCAATAGTGTAAGTGCTTAGTTCCAACATTTATGTTTTCTAATGCAAGCCTTTTGCAAACACTGTTCTAAGACAATTTCCCCAGGAAGCAGCCTCTGAGACTCTGAGATTTGCATGCAGAAGAATTTTAGGGGAGTGCTCATGGGAACAACACCTGGGAGTGGTGAGGAAAGCAGGATTGGGCCAGGGGTCTGAACCGGATCATTTCAGTTCAAACCTCTTCTGAGAATTTGCATTTCAACCCCCAGATATACTGAGTCAGAATCTATAGTTTAACAAGATCCCCAGGTGATTCTTATGTATAATAAATTTTGAGAACCACTGCTCTGCTAGTGGTTCTTAGAATTGGTCCCTAACCATCACCTGGGAATTTGTTAGAAATACAAATTCTCAGGAGGGAACTTGTTAAAAATGCAAATTCTCGGCAGGGGTTCAAAGCCCTGGATTGGCAGAGGGGGAAGCTGAACTACCAGGCAGTTGCAACAGAGGCCCCTGCTGATCCTGCAGGGAGCTCTGGAGCTGGGATGGCTTTCCAAGTTGTCCCAAGTGAGGCCAGAAGGCCAGGCCTTTATCCCTTCACATGAACCAGCCACTGGGTGCAGGCTACCCCTGGGGTTGTTGTTAGGTGTCGTCTAGTTGGTTCCAATTCATAATGACCCTATGTACAACAGAAAGAAATACTTCCTGGTCCTGTGCCATCCTCACAGTCATTGCTGTTTGAGCCCACTGATGCAACCACTGTCTCAATCCATCTTATTGAGGGTCTTCCTCTTTTTGGCTGACCCTAGGGAGGGGGCATAATTCTGGAAAAAGCAGTGTCCTTCACCCGAAGTTAGTTCCTGGTGACAGACACAGCTGGGAGCAGCCAAGGAAATGAGGGCCTGGATCTTGAAGAGGGATCTGGAAAGTGCACCACAGCATCCATCATGTATATAATGGAAATTTTGCTGTCTAATCATCATCTGCTATTAGAATGTGGCCATGTGAGATTCCACAGCTGGACTAGAATTGCCTTATTCTGAGAAAGGATCCATTAGATGCTCTCAAATCATGTATATAGTGACAGGTCTGAGAGGTCTCAGTACTGCATTCTTACACATTTCCCTCTTACCCACACACATATTCCATTTCCACCCATAGAAACAACTCTTATCCTCTCATCATTGCCATTTTGAAATGTTTTCTAATAATTTTAAGACCATGATGGTTTCTTCCCTTTATCTAGTTATACTTGGACACAGAGAATAACCATCTTATCCTGCCTGAAAATCACCTTTCGTTAATTTGTTGACCTATTTTTTTTTCATTAATTCAGTGATCAACCATTTTTAATGTCTACTCTATACTATGCTGGAGTCCCCGCGTTGTATAAACGGTTAATGCACTTGGCTGCTAACTGAAAGGGTGGAGGTTTGAGTCTACCTGGAGGTTCCTGAAACAAAGGCCTGGTGACTGACTTCCAAAAAATCAGTCACTGAAAAAAGCCCTATGAAGCACAGTTCTATTCTGACACACGTGGGATCTCAGTGAATCAGAATTGACTCAACGGCAACTGTTCTTTTTCATAAATTTTATTTTGTATATAATACTAGATATTGAGTATAAAAAAAAGAACGAGAAAATTGAAAAAGGCCTTACATGTCATGAAAAGGTCTTGGATTTTATTTAAACATAACGAAGACATCTTAAAAGATTATGGGCAATGTTGTCACGTGAATAGGTTTGGATTATTCAAAGATCTCTCTGTTGGTGGTACAGTATGGATTGTAGGGAGTGTTCACAACACAAGGGAGGCAGTTTGCAGATTCGGAATTTAAACACCAGTTGAGTCACTCCTTCAAACCTCAGCTGAGTCACCCATCTTTTGTCCTTCCTCTGACTAAGACCCACTTGGCAGTCCCACAAGTCAGCAGTGTTGCCAAGCAGCGTGTCAATGGTCTGTTTGGTGGGGGGTCGGGGAATATTCACATTATCCTCCTAAGCCACAAGAAGCCCATGGGGCCCTTCCATATGCCTTCGTAAGTGCCAACACACAGCGTATGTGAACCCAGGTCACAAACACTCGATGTGTAGCACACAGCTGTCCACATAGAGTGGACGCCTCTTAAAAATAAGCCCCAGAAGGATACATCATTCATTTTTGGCTTATCCATTCACTAGCTTCTATAGATTTCGGCCAGTCACTAATAGTTAAAGTAAATCTCTCAGTGGGTGGGACTTCCACATTAAATAGAAATTATGGATCTAAGTGTATGACCTAGCGGTAGAGACTCTATCCCAAAGAAACAAAAGCAGGAGAATTTATTAAAATTAGTCAACTATAGACTGGAAAACAGAAGAGAAAATATTATATTAATAATTATTTGAAGGTAATCACTTTTGTTCTTTAATACAGTTCCAACATAAATGTCACTGTAAGAAATGATATTTCATTTCAATGCTAACATATCAGGTACTTAAGTGTGTTGGGAGAGAAAGGATTGGAACTACTTTAAAGCTGCATTAACCAGAGAAACTGCAAAAATATTTATATTCTTATGAAGGAAGGAAAGAATGCCCCTCGTGGGTGTATTTAACTATCTTCCATCTTCTGGATAAATGGTAATGCTAAACAAAAAATGGAAAGATGACCTTAGAATAATAACCTCAGGACCCAACTGGGACTTGGCTTCCCAATGTACAAAAATCATTTGCAATATGTTCAGGATGGAAATTTCTATACTACTTTATAGCTCATAGACTTTATTATATACCTCAGACAAAATCACCAAAACACCCAACCCTGGACTGGCTTTCTTCCCCTGGAGTGGGCCTTCCCACATGTAAAATTACTCACCATCCTCTTGCTCATTGTCTGCAATTCTGTTCAGTGACTCAACAATGCTTGGAAGGACAGAAAAACAAGGAAAAGGAGAAAAACAATCCATTCGGAGAGGTGTTGCATACAAAGGATGGGACTGTTAAAGCAAAACCCAAATCTGGCACTGTTAGGGCTTTCTCTAGCCAGTTCTTTCTCCATTTTTCCTCATCAAGACTCCCTGCAAAGATCATGTGGAAAATTTCCCACGGCAAATATTGAATGATACCTGAAGGCCATCACATTGAGCAAGCCTCTTTCACTCTGTCATTCCAACAGCCACCTTGCAGGTTGCATGGAAGATGGAGAGTTGATAACGACCTGAAACTATGAGTCATTTAGTTTTCAAACAACAGCTCCCAAGGACCTGGAGTTTCCAGCTGATTTATGGTGAATGGCATTGATACTTACTTGACTAGAAGCTGTTAGCCTGAACTGGTGCTTGGAGAAACAAAACCTATGAAAGTTGCCAATCCAATAAATCTGTAAAGGGTTGCATGGAACTATCTTTCCAACAAGTTCCTGGTCTCTTTCCACCAAAAGGCAAAGAGCTAGAGAGAGAGGTACAAGTCTACAGACATACAGCCATAGAGCCACAATATTCCAGGCTTATCTTTTTGATCTTATGGATTTTGAATGCCAAGAGAGTGAACAGATTCTGGATGATCTAATCCCCAGGTGCATTGATATACACGTTCTCTTCTGGCCTTTAAACAATTTTGGGTGGTAGGGAGGGTAGGAATCCTTATAATTATCTAAATTTGGTATATGAAATGTATGGGTTCACAGAGGTGAGTAACTTGTACCACTGCTGGTAAGTAGAACAGTAAGTTCTTTTGACGCCCAATTCCCTGTCCATCTAATGATCTCATTCTTCTTTTTCTGCATCTATAATAATACAGATAAATAAGGATCAACTCACCCTAATAGTTGATTAATACAGTAACAAATAATTCTTTCAAATGACTGTTTAGAAGAACTAACTGGCTATTGGACAGAATTAATGGGTCCAAATAGGTGGTTCAGGAGCCCTGTATTGAAAAACTCTTTGGCCAGGTGGGAAGTTAGATAAAGTTCACTGCCTGTCACTCCCTGTCCTCCTTTTGACAGCTAAAAGATTCTACAGGCTCCAGACTGTGCATAGATGCCAAGCACTTCCTGGCTGTTCCTGGAGTGTACCGAAGCCAACACAATGATCTTTAATGCTGATGAGGTCCAGATATCTTGGGGTCAAAGGAAGTCACCAAGGAGTAGTCTGTCAGTTTGCCTAACAAATGTAAAAGAGTCTAGTACCTTGGCATTGTCACAGTGTCCCTTATTTATGCCCCGCTAGTAGGGAAGTGGGAAGAGCAGCTAGAATAGCCTGCTCTAGTTGCTACCCAGCTGCTCAAGCAGTTAACATGGCTGCAGAAAGAACGCAATTTATACAAGAGCCCTTTCCCTCAATACTGGAGTGTGAGTCCCAGATCTGCTCATCCTGGGGACACCCACACCACACACACACACACACACACACACACACACACACAAACTTCACTATACTCTGGTAACAACAGGATGACACAGACAGCTGCTGATTTGGAGCAGCAGAGAAGACCCCAGACCCCAAAACCCATTGCTGTCAAGTCAAATTCCAACTCATTGAGACCCTATAGAACACAGCAGAATTGCCCCATAGGGTTTCCAAGGCTGTAAATGTTTACGGAAGCAGACTGCCGCATCTTTCTCCTGTGGAGCAGCTCGTGGGTTCAAACCGCTGACCTTCCAGTTAGCAGCTGAGCGCTTAACTACTGCACCACCAGTGCTTCTGCACAGAAGACAGAGAAACACAATACGCATTGACGATATCTATAGACCAACCTAGGCCCTTTATGATGCATCAAGGATGGGTCCACTTGTTGCAAAAGGCAAGAACCAGATACTAACGTGTGTAATGGAAGCAGAAGTTCGATAAGATAAACGCTGAGGTGCTTGTAAAGGGGAGGCTTCCTGCTGCTTGCTAGTGAAGGCAGCTGATAGAAGAGCCAGATCAGAAGGCATGCACACTTTGCTTCTAGACTAAAACAGATTATGCTGCAGGTGAAGGCAATCATTGAACCAGTTCTTCTTCAAGCAGGAGGCTAGGATAGATGCTGCTTGGAGCCTTTCTTCCCTCTCAGGTGAGAGAGTAGGATTGCAGTTTCATTCATAACCCCCATTACAGTTTATTACTGCTGGACAGAAAGCACAGGTGTCCCACAGCCTCACATACCTTATAAGGGCCTTGGTTGCAGCCACAGTAGCTGCTCTCCATGGTGTAGCTTCTGGACACCCCCATCTCTCGCCACACCACGACCCTGGCCGTGGAGGCTCGGGACTTCTCCACAAGGAAGCTGCAACTGCCCATTGTGAATGCTGGTGCCAGCTTATCAAGGATTTTGGGAAGAATCTACAATAAAAAATTAAGCTATCATGAGTTGTGAGTGATTGGGGATATACATCTTAAAATAGCTTCTCAACACATACCTATATCTATGTCTATATCATCTATCAACTATTTAGTACATGCTATTATGAATCTTATATCAACCCTAAGTAATGGATACCATTTGTTTTATTGCTTTTGCAGATGAGGAAACTGAGGCTTAGAAAAAGATTAGGAGAAAACAAAACCTAAAGTCACACAACTACGAAGTGGCTGAAATTGGGATTCAAACTCTGTCCTGTCCAACGCCAAGGACCATAACCTTTCAACTCCACCTTCTACATCACTGTGAATATACATTGCTCATACATATTTAGCCTCAAACAGTGTTGAGGCTGTGCTGAGCCCCATGAAAAGCCATAGATTTCACAGGGACCTAAGATTTATAGATGACTCCACCCCATCTCACTGTTTCTTAGCCTTAAAGGTCAGCCTGAGGACTGATAACTTATCTCAGAAGGCCACAAGGAGCTATTGATAATCCTTGAGCAAGAGTATAAAGTTTACTTGTCTTCTAAGAGTACGTAATTGCCAAAATGAACTCTTTAGTCTGGGTCTCTGGCCCGTAAATCTGAGGTTCGCTAATGATAAAACCCATAAAAACCCATCCTCTCCAGGTTTGTGTATTCCACTTTGTCCTGCGATAACCCTATGCCATAGAGTCAGTTCTGACTCACAGTGACCCTGTAGGACAGAGGAGAACTGCCCCATAGGGTTTCCAAGGAGCAGCGGGTGGATCTGAACTGCCGATCTTTGAGTTAACAGCCGGAGCTCTCAACCACTGAACCACCAGGTAGAAAGGCTTTACATGTGACCACTTAATACCCATTTAGAAGGCATCTGTAGATCCTTGCCATCCGCCCACAGACAGAAAGGAGGCCCCCACCCACCAGTCCTCCCTGCCAAAGGTACTGACTCAGCAGAAATACTGAGCTTAGAACCAAGATCAAATC
>NW_004444254.1:1026695-1027828 GCF_000243295.1 Trichechus manatus latirostris
ATGCTCTCTACAATCCCACATAGCCTCCAGATCTCCAGTATCATTTGAACAAGGAAAACAAAAGGCTAATATTGTCCTCTATAATTGCCTCTTATTTCACTGTATACATTCTTGTCCCTCTTTCCCTGTGACCCCTTCACCCCATTTTTCTCTTTCAAAGTGTTTATCATAATTATAATTAAATTAAACTGTGTTTAATGTAAATTCTATTTACATCACTCTTTATGTAATTACTCGTTTATTTTCTATCTCCCCTGCAGACTAGAAGTTCTATGAGGGCAGGGTCTGTGTCTTGTACACAAGAAAATACTGCACATGAATCTCAGAGAGGGTACTCCATAATTACTCACTGAAATAAATAGAATCCCCCAGCTCAGGCCCTTAGAGCGCTGCTTAAACAAATGGGCGTCCATGCACTATTTATACATCCTGCAATTAAAGTGACTGAGATACTTGAAAATGGCTTTATCAATGTTCTACCTCATTGCAAAAAAATTTAATCTTACATCTTTTAAATGACCTCTCATTTCTTACTTAAGTGAACCTGGTTTTGGCAAATAGTACATCTCCTGTCCAAATGACCACACGTTCAAATTAAGTGTGTGTATCCTGGAGAACTTTACTAGCTATGCTCCTTCACTGGGACCTGGAGGATGTGGGATTTACAAAGTGAAATTGGAGTACCCCTCTTACATCTCCACAATGACAGTTACCCATCCATTAAATAATAGACTCCCAAACTATGGCTTTCGCAATAAACTCCTTACTCTATCGTCTCATTTCCCTTTAGATTTCACATAAATTGATCTATGCCAGAGGGAGGAATGACAGTGACAGCTATTCTAAACTACAGGTTGTTTCTTTTGTTAATGATAAACCCTGGAGTCCCTGGGTGGTGCAAACAGTTAAGTGTTCAGTTACTAACTGAAAGGTTGGCAGTTCAAACCCACCCAAAAGTGCTCAGAAGAAAGATGCTAACTGAAAAGTCAGCAGTTCCAACCTACCAGCTGCTCCTTGGGAGAAAAGACCTGGCAATCTGCTCTCATAAAGATTACAGCCCCTATGGGGCAGTTCGACTCTGTCCTATAGAGTCCCTATGAGTAGGAATAAACTCGGTGGCACACAACAACAGC
>NW_004444254.1:1028286-1029757 GCF_000243295.1 Trichechus manatus latirostris
CTTAAACACTGCAAAAAATTGCCTCCTAAATAGAGTATTAGAGTCTCACTGAGGCATAAAGAGATTGAATGTGCAACCAACCAACCAACCAAACAAACCCATTGTCACTGAGTCCATTCCAACTCATAGCAACCCTAGAGGACAGAGTAGAACTGCCCCATAGGGTTTCCAAGGAGCGGATGATGGATTCGAACTGCCGACATTTTGGTTAGCAGCCAAACACTTAACTACTGTGCCACCAGGGCTCCGAATGTGCAACAAGCATCCAATATATTACACTATTATTTACAATTACTATAAACATGTCCAAAGAAAAACTCACTTCTTTTCTGGCTTTTTCTCATTTTCTGAAAGTAGACTTTAGAACGCCTATTAAAGGCTCTATTCAGGAGGAGAGAATACCACAGCAACCCAGAACTCTGCTTGGACTAAACACCAGGCATCATAGCAGAAGGGTTACAGGCAGGCAGGCAGGTCAGAGCCAGGAAGACCTGCACTAAGAGTCCATTGCCTCCATGTACTTGCTGTGTGCCTTCAGATGATCTCCTTAGCCCCTCTTCTGTAAAATGGGAGAAATTACATCTCTCTAGAAGGGTAGCTAGGAGTCAGAATCAACTCCACAGCAGTGAGTTCAGTATTATTAGGAGCCCTGGTGGCACAACAGTTAAGCCCTCAGCCACAACCAAAAGGTTGGTGGTTCAAACCCACCCAGAATCTCTGCAGGAGGAAGACAGGGAAATCTGTGCGCATAAAGATTACAGCCTAGGACAGCCCTACGGAGCAGTTCAGCTCTGTCACATGAGGGTGCCATGAGTCAGAATCAATTCGAAGGCACTTAACAACAACAACAACATTAGGGTTGTTGCAAAGAATGAATGAGATAAAGTACATACAGGGTACGGCATGGTAGCTATCACTTAGCATGGCCTCAGCAAAGACCTCTGTCAGACATTTAGAGACCAGTCCAGAGCTGGCCTCAGAATGAGTCTTCTGCTTCCACCTAGACACTGAATCCCTTCTGTTCTAGGAGCAGTGGAGTCAGGGGGAAGGGTTGATTCTGATTCAACAGTTCTGGTTCTAAGGAACGTTTTAGAAGCCTGGGCTGAATTTTAATTCATTTCCTTTCTGCTGAATCTTCCCAGCACTGTCTGATTTCCCAAATTCAAAGAAGATAGAGCTCTCAAAGACTTGCTGGCTGGGAGTGCACTAGCTCATCTCTGGCCCAGAGCTCATTTCCTGAAAGAAGGTCTACCGAAACAATGCAAGCTCTGTACAGTCCACCCTACAGAGCTCGAATGTCTTCTTTTCTCCGGACTAAGCATATGGCAAGGGTGTGGGTGGGCCCAGGGGTCAAACGTATGAATTCTGGAGTCAGACTATGTAGCTTGACTTCAAGCTGGTTATTTAACGTGTCTGGCCCTCAGTTTTGTCTTCATAAAAAGGAGGGGTGATAATCATAGTATTTACCCCT
>NW_004444254.1:1031686-1033143 GCF_000243295.1 Trichechus manatus latirostris
TTTTGCATTTTGACCTTAACTATTTTTTTCTTTATTCTACTTACTTGGGGTTTGACTTGCTCTTTTTCTTGCTTCTGGAGGTGAAAGCTTAGATTACTTATTTTAGATCCCTCTATCTTTCTAATATTAGCCTTAAAGCTAAAAATGTCCCTGTGAGCAATGTTATAGCTATGTCTCACAAATTTTGATATATTGTGTTTTTATTTTCATGAAGTTCAAGATATTTTCTAATATTTCTTCTGTTCTCTTCTTTGACTCATGAGTTATTTTGAAGTAAATTATGCAATTTCCAAATATTCAGATATATCCTAGTTTTCTTAAAGAAGTTGATATATAATTTATTTATGTTGTGATAGATACACATATTTTGTATAGTTTCAGTCTTTTAAAATATATATTGAGACTTGTTTTATAGTCTACCATATGATCTATCCTGGTGAATTTTTCAAATGTATTCAAAAAGAACATGTATTCTGCAGTTGTTGAAAGAAGTGTTCTACATTTATCAGTTAGGTCAGGTATTCCCAATACTTAGTCATTTTCTTTTTGGTTGTTCTATTGATTACTAAGAAAAAAATATTAAAATATCCAACTATTATGTCAATTAAAAAAAAAATTCTCCCTTCAATTCTATCCATTTTTACTTCATGTATCTTGGAGCATATACAATCACATACATTCATAACTGTTATATCTTCCTGATGAATTATCCATTTTAGCATTATGAATTGTCCTTCTTGGCTCTAGTAATATTTTCTGTTCTAAATTCTATTTTTTATTATATCGATATAGCTACTTCATCTCTCTTACAATTACTAGTCACATGATGTCCTTTTCTATCCTTCAACTTTCAAATTGTGTTATTGGATCAGAAGTGTGTCTCTTCTAGACATTATATAATTGGCTCTTGCTCTTTTAATCAGTCTGATAACCTCTGCCTTTCAATGAAGTATCTTATCCATTCATATTTAGTGTAATTATTGATATTGCTGGATTCACTTCAGCCATTTTGCTATTTGTTTTCTATGTATCTCTCTCTCTCTCTCTTTTTTTTTTTTCTGGTTCCTCTGTTGCTCCTCTACTGTCTTCTTTTTCTGCCACTATTTCTTTAAATATTTTATCCACATTTTTCTCTTACTTCTCTTTTTGGGTCTCCTGTTACATGTATATTGATATGCTTGATGTTATCTCAAAGGTCTCTGAGGTAGTTTATTTTTCTTCAATCTTTTGTCTCTCTGTTCTTTGAATGAAATTATTTTGAACTGATCTTCCAGTTCACTGACTCACTTTGCTTTTATCTTAAGTCTGCTGATGATCCAACCATTGAATTTTTCACTTCCGTTATTGTACTTTTCAACTCTAGAAACCTCATGTCTTTTTTTTTTCCTTGTGTTTCTAGTTGTTTATTGTTAATTCCCTGTATGTTGAGCCACTGTCATCATATTTTTCATTAACAT
>NW_004444254.1:1034224-1039795 GCF_000243295.1 Trichechus manatus latirostris
TACAGAGAGGATTCACTGATCTCTTTATAGGATTGTTATAGGGTCACTGTGAGTTGGAATCGACTTACGGCAACGGGTTTTGTTTTTGTTTGGTTTATACCTCTATAACTGGAAATAGCGTCATTAAGTGTTGGTTTAATTAAATTGAATAAATGCTTGTGGAGTGAATGTGAAATATAAATACAGTACATAAGTGTCTCTTCAATACAAATGCTAAAGGACAAAAAAAATCTATGATAAGAGGAATAGATTCAGAATTGTTCCAATTTAGATTTGGATGTAGGAATCAGCCTCTCAGCGTGCTGACTCCCAGCAAGTATCATGACTATAATATTAGTCTAATTTACATAAACCCACTCTCTTGATTCTCAGTTTCCCCATCTGTAAAATGAGTAGCCCTTTCCAACTCTGACAAGATCCATTTGCATGCAAAAACTTTTTTTAGGCAGTATACCAGTGTCAAGATCATTATTTCTAGGTCCCTGTTCTACGTTAGATTTAAAATGTCAGAGATAGAAGGAGTTACATGTTATGTAGAATCCCCAAAAAAGCAACTCAGAAAGCAAGAAGGTTGTTTGGGATGAAAGTAAGCAATAGAGCTGAAACCTTACCCACTTTGCTACCTCCACATATCTCACAGTAGTCTATGAATCACCTTTAAGGGACCCTAGGATATCAAATACAATTTAATAAGCTACTAATAAAATTAAACCTCCTAATTTCAGGGAGGTTTAAGGGAGAAAACTTAGGCTCAGGTAAGTGACTTACCCAAAATTAAGGGGCCATGTAGATGAATATCAGTGTATAGGCTGACTAATATTTTCAATAGCTTTGCTATTAAAAAAAAAAATAACAATAACAAGACCAGTTGCCATCAAGTCAACTCTGATACATGGTGACCCTATGTGTGTCAGACTAGAACTGTGCTCCTTAGGATTTTCAATAGTTGATTTTTTGGAAATAGATTGCCAGGACTTTCTTCCACAGCACCTCTGGGTGGACTCAAACCTCCAACCTTTTGTTTAGCAGCTGAGCATTTTAACTGTACCACCCAGGGACTAATGCTATTAAATACTACTGAATTTATCCACACAGGTAGAGACTGGCATCTCTACTTCTGTGATGATATTGTCTGTCACCTTACATGACACTAAACTGGGCCTTAAAATATTTTTTAATTTATTAATTAAACAACTATCAGTCATACACTAAAATTGAGACAAAGAGGATTTAGAATCCACTCTATATAATTCCCTGTGGTGCCTGTCCTCTGCCCTCCATTACATGTCAGCTTTATACAGGAGATTTCTTAAGGTTCTGTTTCCCATTATCTCTGCCGGTGGATCGGGAATTATCCATGAATATTGTTACCTTCTGTTGTAGAAAGAGAGGTCAAAGTCATGCTGACGCTATCTCTAATACTGGATAATGTAGATGTTTTAGTTTAGAATGTACTATGCGTAAGATAATTTTACGCAGGTCAACATTATCTGCCCAGATGAATGTTTGGATTTGGTAAACTAGTTTCCTAAGTAAGATTAAGCAGTTAAGCTTCTTGTGGTTTATCACCACTACCCCTGTTGAGCCTTACAGCAAACAAGTTATGGAGGGTAAGCTGTTGATGCCACTATAATAGCCTTGGGGTATCTGTACTGATCAGGAGCAGCCTTGTTTCTGATGGATATGAGTAAAAAAGGATGGAGAAAAAATTAGGCTTAGGGCAAGTATTTCCAGTTAAAACAGTAGTTTGATGGCTTTTATCTCTTTTAATACTATTATTTAACCCTGGCCATGAAGCTGTTTTGCACGTAGTAAACTGACCTATCCTGTATAATAAGGGATTTAGAAGAGGTAGGCACCATCATTGGTGTCCCTGGGTAGACATAACAGTTAAGAGGTTGACTACTAACCAAAATGTTGGCAGTGTGACCTACCCAGAGGAGCCTTGGAAGAAAGGCCTGGTGATCTGCTTCCAACACGTCACAGCCTCAAAAACCTTATGGGGTACAAGTCTACTCTCTAACACATGGGGTCTCCATGTGTTGGAATGAAATCAACGGCAACTGTTTTCTTGTTGTTGCTGTTGTTTAGGCACCATCATAATTTTTCTCACTTTTCTGTATTAATTTCAAACAAAGGCAGTTTTCATTTCATGCTCGAACAATGCTGCCTCTTCTACCTCTCCCTGATTCTCAGTAAGCAATAACTTTTTTTCCTTATCCTGAGAGGAAGAAGTCTGCCTTTCTTGTCTACCCCTTCTGAAATTCCTCTTGTGGGCTGAATTGTGTGCCCTCAAAATATGTGCTGTAAATCCTAACCTCTATGCCTGCGGTTAAAATCTCATCTGGGAACTGTGGTGTGATTAATTACTGATTAATTACTTTTGTGTGACCTTTCTAGCCATGGTTTTGTAACTTCCACCCAGGTGATTAAACAGACTGTGTGACAGGGTAATCCAAGGGGATGGGTCAGTTTTGCCGTAAAAGAGAGTCAATTCCAGAGCAAAGAGAGGAACCCACCACCACCACGGAAAGAGAGACCCTGCAGCAGGAGAAGGGACAGTGGGCTTCCCAGCCCAAGGAGAGTGCCTTTGGGTAGAGACTAAGTACCAGGGAGAGACGTGCCTGCGAGCATGACTGGGAAGAGACTATCCTGATGGAAGAACTACATCCTCAGTGTTCCTGAGCCTGAATTGTAACTATTACTTCCCTAATAAACCCCATAATTGTGAGTATGATCTGTGAGTTCTGTGTGGCCATTGCAATGAATTATCAAACCCAACAGAGAAGTAGTAAGTGCTTTGGGAGAAAAGGTTGGGGTCAGAATTAGTAAAGATGGCAGAGAGAGGAGGCTTGCCTGGCCACCACCTCATGGGAGTCATCCTTACACTGTTGATTTTGGTTCTCCTTGTCCCTCATGGGGTTGGAGGAGGTCAGACACTGCCCCCAAGCTGTTTTTACAGGAATGGATTGTCTTTGTTATGTTAATGATACAGGATTAGTGTAGGGTATGTTTTGAGTCAATCTCTTTTGAGATATAAAAGAGATTAAATAAGCAAGCAGAGAAGCAGAGATGGCGGAAGAGAGATGGCAAGCTACATGAAGATTGTCCAGGAGAAGAAGCTCAAAAGAGGCAAGGGCCTTCCTCCAGAGCCGACAGAGAGAGAAAGAAAGCCTTCCCCTAGAGCCAGCACCCTGAATTCGGACTTCTAGCCTCCTGAACTGTGAGAAAACAAATTTCTGTTTGTTAAACCCACCCACTTGTGGTATTTCTGTTACAGCAGCACTAGGTAACTAAGACAGTTCCTGTTAGTTTAATGGGGGGATAGTTGAGCTCTAACCACTAGAACCCAGAAAAAATAGAATTGGGTTCAGTGAATCACTGCTCTGCTTTATATAGAATGCTTGAGCAGAGGGGTGTTGATGGTCTAATGCCATGAATTCGTTCACCCCCTCATATTTATTTAAGACCCTTTCCTCTTCAGTATCATATTGTTCTTCCGATACTATGTAACAGAGGTACTGTTTCTACTATTCGTATTTTACAGATAGAAGAATGGTGGTTCAGAGAGGGAATGTTACTGACTCATAGTCACACAGTTAATAATTGTAAAGCCAGGCATTAAAACAAGGTTTCCTGTCTCCAATTCTCACACCCTTTGCATTATATCATAACATACAGAAAACAGATGCAGGAAAGTCAGGCAATAAGCCATTACTTAACAAAAATGTGGGGAGGTAATACATGCCTCCAACTGCATTTTCCATAAATACCTTCTTTCTCTGGTCTTAAAGAAGTTTGTATTACAACCCTATAGTTGAAATGATCAAAATCCTTATTTAGGGAAAAAATACGCATAGAGCACAGGTCTCAAAGGCAAGAATATGGACACAAAATGTCTGGTGTCAATTCTCCAAATGACATACCCTGTAGCTGACATCCTCTAGGACAGTAGATGTGCTCACAGGGCACCCCGCTTGCCACAAGGTCTCTTTGATGCTACAACCATAAAAGAATACATTCTTCTTTTGTGAGTGGCCGTGGAAATCACAGAAGACCTGTAACAGCCAAACAGAGAAGAAAGTAAATCCATAGCAGGTCTATTGATTTCTTAAGTGGTTAAAATGTCAACTTTCTCAGGTGGATGCGGTTTACTTTGCAGAACCAGTCACACGGACGTCATTGGTGACTTTGTCAAGAGTGGCTATGATGGCATTATCAAGAGAAGAAGGGACATTGGAGGGAGTTTAGGGGTGAGCAACATATGATGAAATATGGCGTGTGTAGCACTTACATTCTAAAAAATGACCACAATTTATTCCCATGTATTCATGCTTTTTTGTAATAGACATCAAGAGGGGTAATCTATTTCTTCACCCTTTGAATCTGGGCTTGGTCATGTGACTTCTTTTGACTGATAAGACATTAGCAAACATGATGAAAGCCAAGACTTATAAAGCTTTTGCACATTGAGATTTTCTCTGCTGCTGTTCCTGGGAACCCTACAACAATTACCACGTGAACACGTATAAGCTAGCCTGTTGGATGATGAGATACACATGGCAAAGTCATGCCCCTTGACCTAACTGGCACTGAGCCAGAGGCCATCTCAGATGATCTAGCCCCAGCCATGCTGGCCCAGATCAAAACAATCACTCAACCAAGCTGGGTGATTCTCATGCAGAATCATGAAGAAATGCATGGTTTTTGTTTTAATCCACTAACTTTTAGGGTGGTCTGTTAATCAGCAAAAGCTAAGTGCTACAACAATCCGTCCTCTTAGTCTAAATATATCCTTCCCTCACTTCTACATGTAAAATACACTAACACCTTCCCCAAGGAAGACACCCAATACATCCTACCCTGTTACAATATCTGACTCTTAAATTTAAGATCCCATGATAGTTTCTATATCCCATATGTGCCTCCTCCTAATTCCATACTTCTAAATAATTAAAAAATAATAATAATAACACCTAGCTTCTTACTATCTAAGAACAGACAGTAATTTCCAAAGCCTAATAAAACGTATCTACAAAATAGCCTATACTAAATACTTATAACTACTGATGAAATACTGCAAGCTCTGCCCTGAAATCAGGAAAAGGCATGGTGCCCAGAAAAACAATTGCTTTTTTTTCATCATAGGTTCTTTCTTGCTATAAGGCAAAAAAATAAAATAAAATAAAGGTATGATATTTGAAAGAAGAAAATTAAACAGTCTTTATTTTCTACAATAAAAATGTAAACTAGAGGAGAGTTCCGGCAAAATGGCGCTCTAGGCAGAAGCACCACACCGTCCCTCCACAGCAAAGATCTGAAAAACTAATCCAAATAGAGAATACAACAATACTGAAACACTAAAACATCAAATGAAGAGATAAAGAACTCAGCCAAGCACCAAATGGAGTCAGAATACTGACAGAGAACGGAGAGCAAGCAGAGATTCATGCAGAGGTCCCCTACCAGCTAACGCAGCACGGATCCACCATCTTGGACTCCTATCGGGGATCAGCAAACGGGGGTACAAGAAAGCAGCCTCACGGAGCGTCCAACAGGAGACAAAACAGC